>NC_066517.1:22300039-22317539 GCF_024679095.1 Eriocheir sinensis | reverse complement strand
TCTCTCTCTCTCTCTCTCTCTCTCTCTCAGAGAGAGAGAGAGAGAGAGAGAGAGAGAGAGAGAGAGAGAGAGAGATTGTATGACTGTAGAAAAATGAGTAATGAGTTCTTTTGAGTTTATAGAAATTCGCTCCTTTTTAAGTCATTTTTTCCCTTATTTTTCCCTCTACACAAGTTTACATTCGATTACTTTCATCATTTTTCTTTCCCCGACTTATTTATACTTTTCCTTCCTGTTTATTCATGTCCTGTTTTTTATCTTCATTTCCTTTATTTCCGCTTTTTGTATCCTGAACATTTTTCTTTTCGTCTATTAGAATCTGGGTTTCATTATCCGTAGAATTTAAGAGCACGTCACTGGAGCAAAAAAAATGGAGAGAGAGAGAGAGAGAGAGAGAGAGAGAGAGAGAGAGAGGAGTAAGGAACAATGGGCTGTCAGCTGTGTGTGTGTGTGTGTGTGTGTGGTTTGTAATTTAATTTTCAGCCACGGGTCCCCTTAGACACACACACACACACACACACACACACACACACACACAATCATGGCCCTTAATCATAAAAAGAATGTTATAGATATAGTATTTATGATGATAATATTTAAAAACTGTTGTGTCACCTTTTCTTCCTCAGTTTCCCATTTAATAACACGTTTTTTCTCTATCTTTCCAGGTGAGTGAAGAGAAAGGGAGAATCGTTACCTGAAGAATGAATCAGCTATACACGTAATGTACAAAATGATAATGATAATAATAACTAATATCACTTAGGCCTTCTCTTGTAATAACAGCTTCCATTATTCATTGTAGCCAGGTATACAAAAGGGAACATAGGTAGGTAGCCAGGCAGGTAGGCGGGTTAGTAGGGAGGGAGGTATCGCTTCGTGGCTTTTATTGCCATAGTTAATTCTAATGAGTTTCCGTTACTGTTAGGGATAAAAGATACTTCGTTATGCCATGAAATAATTTATTCTGGGGATTATTAAACTAGGATATTATAGTAATTTTAAAACGGTGATAGTGGCTGTGTGTAATATTGGTTCTTGTAGTCGTGGTGGTGGTGGTGGTTGAGTTACTGGTTGTGGTGGTGGTGGTGGTGGTGATGGTTGAGTTACTGGTTGTGGTGGTGGTGGTGGTGGTGTTGGTGGTGGTGGTGCGTAGTTCAGTAATATAATTAGCATGATGATGAGTGAAATGAGAAGTCTGCTAGTGAGGCGGAAGTGGGTCAGGTGTGTGTGTGTGTGTGTGTGTGTGTGTAGCTAGGTAGGTAGGTAGGTCAGTGGGTGCATTTAGGTAAATTATAGATAACTGTGCTTAAAATTAGAGAGAGAGAGAGAGAGAGAGGCCGTTTTATTTGGCTCAAATTAAGGGTAAAATCCTTTGTTATGGACAGTTACAGTTAGATACACCCAATAGTTGAGTTTCCCCGACAACATAGCCGTAGGTGAAAGAAAACGGGTGTTTCCTCGGAGTTTAGAGAACGGTTTCGTTTTCTTTGACAGGTCTGACATAGAGAATGGGTGAGTGAGCCGCCCCTTATTCCAGGGCAAACTATGGCAAATACAGCTACGTGCTTGGATTTCTTTTCTATGCTATTATACTGCTATGCTCCTGTTTCTTAATCCCTTGCTCATGATGTTATGGATAGACTGAAGTTTTTTTTCATAGTTTTTTTTATTTAATCCTGCATGTATATCTACAGTTTGCATCATCATATATATACTCATTAGCATTGTCATATGTGCCTCCTCTTCTGAAAGGTAAGTCTCCCAGGGGGGCTTTTTATATAGAGTATGTACCTGCAGCATATATTGATTGCTTCATCGTTTCCGTACACTGCATTGATATCGTCTCTACAATACCTTACCGTTGTGTGTGTGTGTGTGTGTGTGTGTGTGTGTGTGTGTGTGTGTGTGTGTGTGTGTGTGTGTGTGTGTGTTTGATCTATGAATCCATGAATATGAAAAGCATATAAACAAACTTTTAACAAAGATTGGTAAAGTTAACACACACACACACACACACACACACACACACAGACCAACATATACGCCCTCCCTTTTATCCCTTTAACATTAAAGGGACCGAGCCCTTACCTGAATTAACCCTTGTCAGGTGCACACACACACACACACACACACACACACACACACACACACACACACACACACACACACACACACACCATATTGTGCCAGGGGGGACTTGGGAAGCAGGTGAACTCTCCCCTCACACGGGCACACCTTTAATCAATGACAGGTGAAGTGCCCCGGGTGAAGGGAGGAGCGAGATTAGTAAGGAGGGAGAGTTAAACAGGTATCTCTCGTCTCTCTTCTTTCGTCTGTCTTGATCTTACGTAAAAGGTGAGATTTTTTATTGTCTGAAAAAATGTCTAGGGTGAATTTTTTTTAATTAATTGTTAAGATGTTTATTAAAAAATGTTGACCAAGGATAATTAGAAGTTTCGCCCTGCTTATTATGATTGTTAATTGTTATTTTTTTTATCATTACTCATTATATTTACCTGCGTCATCATCACTTTTTTTTCTTATTGTTAATTGTTATTCTTTTATCATTACTCATTATTGTTACCTGCGTCATCATCACCTTTCTTCTTCACCTCTAGTTATTATGTTCCTCCTTCATCTCTTCATCTTCTCTTCTTCAGCTTCCATATTTTCCACTTTTTTTCCTCTTTAAGTTTAATAGCCGCATCAATATAGATTTTGAAGGAATTAAGCGAAAAGAGCATCTGTTACCCTTCATTGTTTACTGCGGGGTTAACCTTTGACTTTTCCGTTTTTTCACCGTCAAACGTGGAAATGATGTGGCGTGAAAAGGTCATCTGTTAATCAGCTTAGGATTAGACGAGGGATAACCGAGTATATTCATGGCATTTTTATTTCGTTTCCTGTGACCGATTGAAAAAAAAAATATTCGTGTTGTTACTGGAGTACTTATGTTTGGAAGTAAAGAGACAAAACTAATCTAATACGTTTTGCAGGTAAATAAAAGGCAGATAGATAGAGATATGTAGGAAGGGTGAAAAGGTCGTCTGCGTGAAAGGGTCATCTGTTAATCAGCTTAGGCATAGACGACGGACAACCGAGAATGTTCATGGCGTTTTAATTTTCGTTTTCTGTGACCGATTGAAAAAAAATATTCGTGTTGTTACTGGAATACTTATGTTAGGAAGTAAAGAGACAAAACTAATGTAATACGTTTTACAGGTAAATAAAAGGCAGATAGATAGAGATAGGTAGGAAGGGTGAAAAGGTCGTCTGCGTGAAAGGGTCATCTGTTAATCAGCTTAGGCATAGACGAGGGACAACCGAGTATATTCATGGCATTTTAATTTTCGTTTTCTGTGACCGATTGAAAAAAAAATCTTGTTACTGGAGTACTTATGTTAGGAAGTAAAGAGACAAAACTAATCTTATACGTTTTGCAGGTAAATAAAAGGCAGATAGATAGAGATATGTAGGAAGGGTGAAAAGGTCGTCTGCGTGAAAGGGTCATCTGTTAATCAGCTTAGGAGGGATAACCGAGTACATTCATGGCATTTTAATTTCGTTTCCTGTGACCGATTAAAAAAAAAATCGTGTTACTGGAATACTTATGTTAGGAAGTAAAGAGACAAAACTAATCTAATACGTTTTGCAGGTAAATAAAAGGCAGATAGATAGAGATATGTAGGAAGGGTGAAAAGGTCGTCTGCGTGAAAGGGTCATCTGTTAATCAGCTTAGGCATAGACGACGGACAACCGAGAATGTTCATGGCGTTTTAATTTTCGTTTTCTGTGACCGAATGAAAAAAAAAAAATCGTGTTGTTACTGGATTACTTATGTTAGGAAGTAAACAGACCTCTTTTTGGGTACTCATTACTTTATACTTCTGTGGGAGTGGCGAGTAGCGGGCTTTTTTTGTACTCTTTTTGTTGTCCTTGAGCCGCATCCTTTGATATAAAAACAAACCCCACTAATCTAATACGTTTTGCGGGTAAATAAAAGGGAGATCGAGACAGATAAGTAGGAAGGAGAGGCAGACATGCAGGTGGTTAGGCAGATATACTTGTTGATAAAAAGGTGTGTGTATGACGGTAGACAGGAAAAGGAAGGTAAGGGAAGGGTGTGTTTATATGCTTCCCTTCCCTTCCTTCCCTTCCCTTCCCTTCCCTTCCCTTCCCTTCCCTTCCCTTCCCTCCCCTTCCCTTCCCTTCCTTTCCCTCTCTTCCTTCCTTCTCTTCCTTCCTTCCCTTCCTTCCTTCTTTCCTCCCTTCCCCTCCTCTCCCTTCCCCTCCCTTCCCTTCCCTTCCCTTTATATCAGTATCCCATCCCTTCATTTTGCAATCTGCCTTCATCCTTCATCCCTTTTTTCGTTCATTTAATCGCCTAAATCTACACACACACAATCTAACTGAAAACCCTTTAAATCATCGCGTCTAATCTCGTATTAACACCTTATCACGAAACAAAGCAGAGTAGCCTTTTGCATCAGTAAGGGAAGCTGCAGATATAGTTTATTTACACCCATAATTCAGGTGATCCTCGGGGCAGATCAGATCAATTCTTATCTCTTTTATTATCTTCACAAAACACAAATATTGACGTTCTTATCGGCTCTGGAATGTGTGGTAACCTGTGCCGTGGAATCTGTTTGGAAATTAAGCTCTTTCTCTCCTTTTTTCTTTTTCTTCTTTTCTCTCTTTCTTATTTCTTTCTTTTTCTTTCTTGTCATGGAATCTGTCTGTACTTTAAAAGCTTTCTCTCTCTCTCTCACTTTTTCTTCCGTTTATCTTTTTTTGCTTTATTCTCTCTCTCTCTCTCTCTCTCTCTCTCTCTCTCTCTCTCTCTCTCTCTCTCTCTCTCTCTCTCTCTCTCTCTCTCTCTCTCGTGCTGTCTTCATCCCATTTCCTTTAGTCTCGTCTTGTATCACTTTGGCCTGTGTAACGGACATTGTTTTCCCTTCCTCCATTTCCTAGCGCGATTTCACCTCACTTTTACCCAACTGATATTTCCCTCTTTTTTTTTTTTTCCCTCGGTTTATCTTGTTTTATCTGACCTCATCTTCCCCTTCAATTCCCTCCCCATCCCTACCCATAACTAGTCTTACCTTTATTTCTCCCTCCTTTTACTAACCTCATCTTCCCCTTCAATTCCCTCCCCATCCCTACCCATAACTAGTCTTGCCTATATCTCTCCCTTTTATTTACCGATCCAACTCAACATAGCTTATCTTCCCTTATTTAACCATATCTCCCCCTCCCTTGTCGACCCTTCCCTTCCCATACTTAGTCTTGCCTTCCCTAACGTTATCTAACCACAGTATTTCTAGTTTTGCCTTACCTTAGCTAACCTGACGAATCCCAATTGTCCCGTCCCATCCCTCCTATTCTTTTTCCGTGTCATCCCTACCCTTCTCTTCCTTTCCCAATCATTATCTTGTTTTCCAGTCCCTTCTCACCACTTTTCTTTTTCATTCTTCCCTTACCTTATTAAGCAAAGTAATAAAATATTCCTTCCTTTTATCTTCCTTTCCCTTCCCTTGCCTCCCATTCCCTTCTCTTCTCTTTCCACCACCCCTTCCCCTCCCCTCCTCTCCCCTCCCTTTCCTTCCTTTCCCCTCCCTTTCCTTCCTTTCCCCACCCTTCCCTTCCCTTCCCTTCCTTTCCCTTTTCCTTCCATTCCCTTCCCAAACATTCCCTTCCCTTCCCTTCCCTTCACTTCCCTTCCCTTCCCTTCTCTTACCTTCCTTTTCCCTTCACTTCCCTTCCCACCTTTTCCTATCTACCTATATCCACACACCTGTCTACATATCTACCTGTCTAGCCACCTGTATGTCTGCCTTCCCTTCCTACCTACCTGTCTGTCTCTGCCTGCCCTTTGCTTGCACTCGTCACCTTTTATCTATTGAATTGTCTATCTAACTACCTGTCTAGCCAATCAGCCTGTCTATTCGTTTACCTGGTGTCGATTACAGGTAGGAATTGAGTGCTTGGCCGGGCATGAAACGGCTGTGCGTACGGTTAGCTGTGCACCGATGATTGTGTGTGTGGGGTGGGGGGGCGATGGGGTGTGTGTGTTTGTGTGTGTGTGTGTGTGTGTGTGTGTGTGTGTGTTGGGGGGTCAGGGAGGGTGAGGTAAGGGGGTCGAGTGTTTGTTTTTTCATGGTCTATCAGCTTTTTTTTTTTTCATATATTTTCTCTCTCTCTCTCTCTCTCTCTCTCTCTCTCTCTCTCTCTCTCTCTCTCTCTCTCTCTCTCTCTCTCTCTCTCTCTCTCTCTCACACACACACACACACACACACACACACACGCACCCACCCACTCATCTCTCATCACTCTCTCTCTCTCTCTCTCTCTCTCTCTCTCTCTCTCTCTCTCTCTCTCTCTCTCTCTCTCTCTCTCTCTCTCTCTCTCTCTCTGCCCAGCAACATTAAAGAGACACTTCCAGCCTGCATTTTAATCACCGTGGGAACTTGACACAATAATAACAGTGGCAGAGTTAATCCTAAAGACGAATAACAACAACAACAACAACAATAATAATAATAATAAGAAGAAGAACACGAATAAATAAAGTAATGAATATTCTCTTCCTTGCTGTATAATCACATCACCTGAGTTATTTTACTTTAATTAAGACAGGTGAGAGAGAGAGAGAGAGAGAGAGAGAGGAATGAAAACGGATCAGAGGAGAGAAACAGAGGAGAAATAAAATGGATGAGAAAGTGGATGAGAAGGCAAGAAGGAAAGAGGGCGGGAAGGCGGGAATGGAGAAACAGAGGAAATAGAATAACGGAGGAGATAAGAAACAAAAATTAACCGAAACAAGAAAGGATTAGCTAAATTACGCAAGAGTCGAGGGAGAAGGGAAAAGAGGACGGAAGAAAAAATAGGTGATGGAAAAGAAGAATCACACAAATTGAAGGAAATGGAAGTAAACAGAAAGGAAGGGAGAACAAGAACGAAAAGGGTAGAGAACAGAAGCTTGGCGGAAAAGGAGAATCACAAAGGTAAGGATAAATGAAAGGTCAAGAAAGAAGCACTAAAGAAGACGAAGGGAAAAAGGAAGAAAAGAAAGAAAGCCTCACTGAAAAAAAAATGAAAATAAAAGAAGCAAAGTAGAGGAGAAGGAATGATAAAGAAGAAGAAGGAAGAGACAAAAAAAAGAAGATTGGCGGAAAAGGAGAATCACAAAGGGAAGGACAAAAAAAAACAACCCCGAATGATAAGGAAAAAAAACAAAATAAAAAATAAAAAAAACGTCGTAGGAAAGGATGAAAGAAAAAGAAGGAAAGTAGTAGAGAATGAATAGGAAAGAAGAAGAAGGAAAAAAGACAAAGTAGAAAAGGAAGGAAAAAAAAGAAGGAAAAGAAAAAATAACAAGCTTGGCGGAAAGAAGAAAAATAACAAAGGGAAGGATAACAAAAAAAAAGGGGAGAAAGAAAACAATAAAGAAAACGAGGAGAAGAAAAGAGAAAAAAAGCTCCACTAAAAAAAAAAAAATAACCGGCAACGAAGAAAAACAAGAAAAAACAACGAAGAAAAACAAAGACCACTGTTAAAAAAAATAAAATTAACGTGTCTAAGAGGGGAGAAAAAAAATGCTAAAGAAGGAGAGGCAATGGGGAGAGGGGAGAAAGGGGAGAGCGGGAAGGTGGGGGGGAGTGGGGAGGGGGGGAGGGAATGGTGGCTGGCTGGCTGGCTGGCTGTTGACGTGGAAAACCTAACATAAGACACCAGATCAATATAGCCCTCCAAGTCACCTGTGTGTGTGTGTGTGTGTGTGTGTGTGTGTGTGTGTGTGTTTACCTCCACTTGCTTTTGAGAGGAGATGAAGGGAGGACGAGGAGAAGGTAAGCAGGAAGGAAAGAGGAGGAAACATACATGGAGGAGAGAAGAGAGGGAGAGGGGAGAGGAGAAGAGAACTGAGGAGGAGAGGATAGCATTGTGCATGGCTGGTTAAGGGTTGAGGAGGAGGAGAAGGAGGAGGAGGAGGAAGAGAAGAAGGGAGTAAAAGGGAAAAGATGAGAAAGCGAACATGTGATAAAGAGAGGGAAAGGGAAGAAGAGAAGAGAATTGAAGAGGAGAGGATAGCATTGTTCAGGAGGAGGAGGAGGAGGAGAACGAGAACGAGGAAGAGAAGAGAAAGAAGGAGAGAGCGAACACGTGATAAAGAGGAAGAGAAAGGGATAAGAAGACGAAGGGGGGGATTGCATGAAAGAGGGGAGAAGGGTGCATGATAGAGTCGGAGGGAGGGAGAGGGAAGAGAGGGAAGAGAGGGAGTGAGGAGGAGGGGTAAGGAAAAGGGGGGGAGGGGGGGATATCCATGTTCCGTGTCTCCACACAAGATCAATAACATCTGAGCACGTGGCTGGCCCCTCCCCGTCCCCCTTCTCTCTCTCTCTCTCTCTCTCTCTCTCTCTCTCTCTCTCTCTCTCTCTCGACGCCTCTCCTCCCTGCCCTTTCTCATTCGTTTCATTACCTTGACTTTTTCCTCCTCCTCCTCCTCCTCCTCCTCCTTTCTCTTGCTCTTTCATCTCCTGCTTTTCCTCACCTCCATTTTATCTATCCTCCTCCTCCTCCTCCTCCTCCTCCTCTTATTCCTCTTCGTTCCCTTAAGTGTCTCCTCTTTCCCCTTAAGTCTTAGAAAAAGTTGTTTTCCTCCTTTCTTTATTTTCCTTCTTTTGACAATATTTTTTCCCTCCGTCATTTTTATGTTTCTTTGTTGTAGTTGATGTTGTTCGGCTTCCGTTGTGTTTCCCCTCTCTCTCTCTCTCTCTCTCTCTCTCTCTCTCTCTCTCTCTCTCTCTCTCTCTCTCTCTCTCTCTCTCTCTCTCTCTCTCTCTCTCTCTCTCTCTCTCTCTCTCTCTCTCTTAACCATTTCCTTCCCTTCCCCATTTCCTTCCCCATTTCCTTCCCCATTTCATTCCCTTGTTTTCCTTCCCCATTTCATTCCCTTGTTTTCCTTCCTGTTCCCATCTTCCTCCTCTTCACCTTCCTCCCCTTCTTCCCTCCTCCTCGACAGCCCTTCTCTCTCTCCTCCCTCACTCACTCCCCATTCCATTTCCTCCCCTTTCCCTCCATAACACCCCTTTCCCTTCTTTTCCCTTCTCCTTCCATTGCACTTCCATTCGCTTCCTCCTTTTTTTTCCTTTCCTCAATGTTCTTTTCCCCTCTACTCCCTCTCTCTCTCTCTCTCTCCCTCCCCATTCCATTTCCATTCCCTTCCCACCTCGACCCCCCTTTTCGACCCTCCTCCCCACTCTTCCCCATTGCACTTCCCTCCCCTTCCTCCCCTTTCCTCACTACCCCTCTCTCTTTTTTCCCTTCCCATTCTCTTTCCTTCTCAGTCCCCCCTTGACTCCCTTTTTCTTTTGTTTTTGCTTACTCCTCCCTGTGCACTTCCCCCTCTCTCCTCCCTCTCCCTCCCCCTCCTCTGCCTCCCCCTCTCTTCCCCAGTCCACTTCCTTTCCCCTCCCTCCCTTCTCGACACGTCTCCCTTATACCCCCCCCCCCCCCAAAGTACTACCCTTCCCTCCATCTCTCTACTTCCCCTCCCCTTCCCTCCCTCCCTCTCCCCTATCTTCTCCCGGTAATGGTTCTCGCATCAACAACTTAATGAATCTTCCGTCGCCGCCGCCTCGGAAGTGTGTGATGGGGCGCCTCTCACCTGCCCGCTCTCCATACACCTGCCGTGGTAATGACGAGAGGAGGAGGAGGAGGAGAAGAAGTAGTAGTAGGAGGAGAGGGGAATAAGAGGGAAAGGAATGAATGCAAGTGGACACGTGACAAAGAGAAAAGGGAGAGGATAAGAAGACGAAGAGAAGGAATTGCATGAGAAAGGGGGGAAGGAGGAGGAGAAAAAATAACAAGGAAAGGAGAAGGAGGAGAAAAGGATAACAAGGAGAGGAGGAGGAGAAAAGGATAACAAGGAGAGGAGAAGGAGGAGAAAAGGATAACAAGGAGAGGAGAACAAGAAGGAGTAAAGAAGAAGAAGATGATGACGAAATGTGAGATAAAGAATGTGAGGAGGAGGAGGAGGAGGAAGAAGAGGAGGAGGACAACTTCAAGGGAAAGGAAGGATGGAAGGAAGAGAAGGAAGAAGAAGAATGGTGAGGAGGGAGGAGGATGCAAGGAAGGGAGATTAGGACCCTTGGAATGGGAGGAGACTTACCGAAGGCAGATAAAGGAGGAGGAGGAGGAGGAGGAGGAGGAGGAGGAGGAGGAGAAGTTCGAGTAGGAAGAGGAGTTGAAGGAAGTGGAAGAAGAAGAGGAAAAGGATAAAGAAGAAGAGGATGAGGTGGAGTTGGAAGAGGAGGAGGAGGAATTTGAGGAGGATTAAGTGGAGAAAGAGGAAGTAGAGAAGGGAGAGGAAGAAGAGAAGGAAAGTAAGAAGGAGGAGGAGGTGGAAGCGGAGAAGGATTAAGTGGAGAAAGAGGAAGTAGAGAAGGAAAGTAAGAAGGATGAGGAGGTGGAATCGGAGAAGGATTAAGTGGAGAAAGAGGAAGTAGAGAAGGGAGAGGAAGAAGAGAAGGAAAGTAAGGAGGAGGAGGAGGAGGAGGAGGAAGAGAGTGGGATTCGTTTTGAAGTGGAAATAAAAAGAAAGGGGAAAACCAGGTCAATGAAAAAGGAGAAAAAAAATATTGTATGTATCCGGGGAAAAAAAAATCTCCCTGCCTTTTTTTCCTTTTTTAAACCTTTTCCATTTTTCCAACCTGTATTTTTCACCGAGGTCTTTAAACATTTCCCTGACTTTTTCCTTTAATCTTTTCCCCCCGACTTTTTTCCCCTTCCTTTAATCTTCTTTTCTTCCTCATTCTCCCGGGCTGGCGTGAAGTGGGTATCCTATTTCCCATCTCCTATTGTGTTCATTTCTATTACAGGGGATTCGTACTGTGAGGGCGCTGCTGTGTCTGTCTGTCTGTCTGTCTGTGTCGGTCTGTCTCTAGTTTTTTCCATTTTTTTCTCTTTTTTCTCTCTTGTTGTGCTCATTTATATTACCGGGATCTCGTACTGTGAGGTCCCTGCTGTCTGTCTGTCTGTCTGTCTGTCTTGTTTCCTTCTACTTTTTATCATTACTTTCTATTCCATCTTTTTATATTAGTTCCCTTTTTTTCTCTATTATGCTCATTTCTATTACCGGGATCTCGTACTGTGAGGCCCCTGCTGTGTGTCTGTCTGTGGTTACCGTCTACACTCTGCTATTGCTGTATTTTCTCTCCCGTCTCTGCACATCCATTCATCAATCCGTCAATCTGTATCTGTCAGTATCCACCTATTGCCCGACCTACTCTAAGGACGCTGTTGTGTTTCTCTGTCTGTCTGTCTGTCTGTGGTTGCCTTCTCTCTTTGGCTGTTATTGTATCTTCTCTTTATCTATCTATCACCCTATCTATCAGTCCGTATCTACCTGTGAACCCATTGTATCTTACCTTTATCTACCTATCACCCTATCTACTAGTCCGTATCTACCTGTGGACTCATTTTATCTTACCTTTATCTGTCTATCACCCTATCTACTAGTCCATATCTACCTGTGGACCCATTGTATCTTCCCTTTATCTATCTATCACCCTATCTATTAGTGTGAATACATCTACTGATCTACTTTTCGTCTCATAATGCAGTCTTGTTTTTTTCGTACTCTGTGATTCACCTGTTTTTTTCCTTCCTTGTTGGTCTATTTCTCTCCACCTGTTTATCTTATCTACCAGTCTGTGTCAGTATCTACCTGCCCATTATTTGCCTCCTAACTATGTCTTCTCTTTTCGTACTCTGGGATTCACCTGTTTTGCTCCTTCCTTGTTGTCCCATTTCTCCCCACGTGTTTATCATACCTATCCGTTTGTGTCAGTATCTACCTACCTGTTATTATTATTATTATTCTGCTAACAATGTCTTCTTTTTTCGTACTCTGATTCACATGTTTTGCACCTTCCTCGCTGTCCCATTTCTCCTCACCTGTTTTTTTTTGTTTTTTTTTGTGTGTGTTCTTTTTTTCGTAATCTGATTCACATGTTTTGCACCTTACTTGCTGTCCCATTTCTCCTCACCTGTTGTTTTTTTCGTTTTTTTTGGGGGGGTACAGTAATGGAAACAGTTCAAGGGCAAAAAACAAAAAAACAACAAAAAACAACAACTACTAATGAAAAAAAAAAGCCCGCTAATTATTGCTCCTACAAAAGAGTCCAGAGGAGTCTATATCACTATCTACCTGTCTACCACCCATCATCTACCACTCTCTTGCTCTTTCGTACTCTGTTATACACCTGTTTTCCACCTGTTTCCGACCTTCTTATTGTCCTATTTTTCCCCCAGCTGTTTATGTTACCTCTCCGTCTATATCTATCTACCTATATCTACTCCTCGACTCATAACACTGTCTTCTTTACCTGTTTTACACCTTCCTTGCTCTTCCATTCCTTCCCCCACCTGTTTATGTTACCTGGTACTCTCCCTCCCTCACCCCCGACGTTATCCCGCGAAAAGACCTGACTCACCGGCCGTATATCTCTTCCTGTTTGTTGCCGCGTCCCCTTGTTCTCAATAGCCTGTTTTTCCTAGGGGTCCTTGTGTGTGTGTGTGTGTGTGTGTGTGTGTGTGTGTGTGTGTGTGTGTGTGTGTGTCCTTGGTCTTCTGCTAGACTTGTTTTCTTTGTAGTCAGATGGAGAGTAGGAGGAAGAGGAGGAATGGAGGAGGAGGAGGAGAGAAAGATCAGAAGGAGGAGGAGTAGAAAGAGGATGAGGAGAAGGAGGATTAGGTAAAAGCAAAGGAAAAAAAGGATAAAAGGAGGGAAAGAAGAAGCAGAGGAATACAAGAGAGAGAGAGAGAGAGAGAGAGAGAGAGAGAGAGAGAGAGAGAGAGAGAGAGAGAGAGAGAGAGAGAGAGAGAGAGAGAGAGAGAGAGAGAGAGAACGCTGGGCACTTCAGATAAAACCAGTCCATCCAGCAAGTTGTCAGTCCGGATTTTTGTGGCATTTTGGCATTGAATCCGGCAGGCTATATTTGAAACTCTCTCTCTCTCTCTCTCTCTCTCTCTCTCTCTCTCGCACTCTCTCTCTTTGCCTTAGTGTTTTTTTTTCCTTTTTCCTTTTCCGTTCCTACCTTCTTCCCTCCCTACCTACCTACCTTTCTACTTACCTACCAACTTACCTACCCACTACCTATCTACTACATACATACTTATATATATTCATGCATTCATATATACGCACATAAATACATATATTCATACATACATATTTACTTACTACTACATACCTACCTACCTTCCTCTCTCCCTCCCTCCCTCTCCTTTCTACTTTCAGAAGGGAGTTTAATTACACCTGGGAATACCTGAGACCTTTCCTCGGGTAATTTAAAAGGAGAGAGAGAGAGAGAGAGAGAGAGAGAGAGAGAGAGAGAGAGAGAGAGAGAGAGAGAGAGAGAGAGAGAGAGAGAGAGAGAGAGAGGAATCGCAGTGAAGTGGAAAATGGGTTAAAGTCTACGGATTCTACATCTCCCATTTCACTTACTCAGCCTTCCAGCCTTCCTACCTCAACTTGTCAACCTGAATACTTGCCTATCGACCTTCCTACCTACTTCCCTAATGATCCACCTTACCTTATAAACTTAATTGCCTACCCAACTCTTAACCTAACTGCCTACTTTCTTCAATCTCTCTCTCTCTCAGGCAAGCACGGAATCACATCATGTCTCATTATTTGATCATAGGTCGTGTTGATTAGATTCCGAGGTGTGGTGAAGAGGGTGGTGGTGGTGGTGGTGGTGATGGTGATGATGATGATGGTGGTGACGGTGTTAGTGACAACCTTACTCTCTCCTCAAGCCTATGATGAGAAAGAGAAGGGAATGAAGTAATCAGAAGGGAGAGAGAGAGAGAGAGAGAGAGAGAGAGAGAGAGAGAGAGAGAGAGAGAGAGAGAGAGAGAGAGAGGGCACTGTATTCCTGTCTCGATTGATTTTTCATTATATTTTTATGATCGAGGTATAGCTGAATATAATGGAAGGGAAGACGGGGCTATTAGGAGGAGAAGGAGGAGGAGGAGGAGATTGTCAAGTTGCTTCGGTTGCTACAGTATGTTCGTGTGTGTGTGTGTGTGTGTGTGTGTGTGTGTGTGTGCAAATAGTTCCATGAAGCATAAGCACATTTTTTATTAGTGTACGCGTTATTCAACCTCCTCCTCCTCCTCCTCCTCCTCCTCCTCCTCCTCCTCCTCCTCCTCCTCTTCTTTCTTCCCTTGGCTCCACCTGTACTAGAATATTCTGTGCAGTTTCTCGCCATTCTTTGGGTGTGGCTTTCCTCCTCTTCCTCCTCCTCCTCCTATCCCTCCTCCTCCTCCTCCTCCTCCTCCTCCTCCTCCTCCTCCTCCTCCTGCTCCCTCCGCACTTGTTTGTTTTCCTATATTTTCTTTCTTTTTGTCGGGGAGGTTGCCAAGGGTCCATTAAAGTGCTCTCTCTCTCTCTCTCTCTCTCTCTCTCTCTCTCTCTCTCTCTCTCTCTGTGACCTCGTAGTTTTATTCTTTACCCTTTTATTTTCTTTGAACGAGTGTTATTTTCTTGTTGTAAATACACACACACACACACACACACACACACACACACACACACACACACACACAGAGAGAGAGAGAGAGAGAGAGAGAGAGAGAGAGAGAGAGAGAGAGAGAGAGAGAGAGAGAGAGAGAGAGAGAGAGAAATATCAACAGGGACGAGGAAAATTGACGTGCCTTTTAAGTCTCAATTTAATGCATTCAATTCACGAAACTAATCAAATTTAGCCGCAAATCCTTGTTCGACTTTCAGCTCCCTCCTGACGTCATCTCTCTCTCTCTCTCTCTCTCCCCGGGTTCTGTTTTCCATTTTAATAATACTTAGAATGATTGATATATGTGTTTTTTTCCATCCCCCGCTTCTATCTATCTATCTGTTTATCTATCTATCTATCTATCTATCTCACCAGGTTATTCTTTTATTGATTTATCTTATATTTTTCTTTCTACGTATTTTCTTTTCGGTATCATTTCATATTTATTTAATGTGACCAATTTGCCATCATTCTCCGCATTGTCCTTCCTGGTTTCTTAATTATAGAAAAATGACGGACGACAATGACTTGGTTTTCATTATTAATTGCTTCGTCTGCTTCCCTTCGCAATTATCGTGAAGCATATATAATGATTAGGCAGTGACCCCATTTGTTGTTGTTGTTGTTGTTTTCTCTCCCCTCCTTCCGCGAACAAATTTATACACGTATCGGTTAACAGTTTTTCTTTCCTTACTTGTATTTCTCCGATCCTCCTTTCCTTTGTAATTAAAACCGACAGGAATATAATTAGCGATAACTTTGTGACTGTCATGGCAACTCGGGCACACCTGTCCTACCTGCGCAGCGCCTCTAATTAATTGGCGAAGGTGAAAAATGCATTGATTAAACGTGCTCTCTCACCCTCCCCTTGTGTGTGTGTGTGTGTGTGTGTGTGTGTGTGTGTGTGTGTGTGTTGAGGAATGCTACCGTGACACATTCTTTAGGGCAATATGTGAATGAGTGGCGTGATTAATGAGATACTGGTGATGTGTGGCCGGGGAAGGTTGGGTGCGTCGGGGACTTGAATGTCGGGGATTGGAGGAGTGTTGTGGTAGAGGGAGGGGCTTAGGAAAGGTGGGAAGGGGTGGGGGAAGGAGTAGAGAGCTGTTGGGGGTTGTTGAAGAAGGTGGGGAAGGCGAGGTAGAAGGGGAATGGGAATTAGTGGGTTTGAGAATGCAGAATGTTGAGAGAGAGAGAGAGAGAGAGAGAGAGAGAGAGAGAGAAGTTCTAAAGTAAAGTTATGTGCTAGGAACTGTGCGATACGAGGTTGTGAGTTTGAGATATTATGAGAGAAAAGATTGAGATAGAAATATATTATAGGACATCTGTAGAATAAAACTTATGAGAAAAGAGATCAGAAAAAAGAGAACAAGTTAGAGATATGAGAAAGATTATGAGGTAGAGATTTTTATTTTACATCAAAGAAAACGACTCAAAGGAAAAAAAAAAAAACGTACTCGTCGCTCCCATAAAAGACAAAAGTAAAGAATAGCCAAAAGAGACGTCAATTATAGAACAGAACCTCTCCACCCGAAATTGACCTCTCTTGGCCACTCATCAATACTCTCATCTATAGTGACATCGATTAGCGGGTTCTTTTCCCTCTCATTTATTTTTGCCCCTGAGCCATTGACATATATTCCTCACATTTCTATCTACAATTCTACATGACCCTATATAGCCTAGTTTTCTTAATCTTAATCTCTCTCTCTCTCTCTCTCTCTCTCTCTCTCCCCCTACATTAGTGCCTTACATCCTTCTTTTACTGTAAAAATTAAAATAAGTACAAAAAAACTCGTGAGAAAAGAGCCTTGCAGATGAGGTAGATAAAGACGGAAGGGGAATCATGTGTCGAGGTCTGCGCTGGACGGGAACGGGAATATAAATTGGAATAGGAACAGGGCGGGGTCTGATAGCGTAGAGAAGGGGGAGGGAGTGTGTGGCCGGGGTGGAGGTCAGGCTGGTAGGGAGGAAGGTAGGAGGTCAAGGTAGGCAGTGAGGAGGGTGGGAGGGGTTGGGGTGACGAGGGGGAAGTAGAGAAAGACAAATGGGTTTAGGACGAGATTAAGACTTGGGCGAATGAGGAAGAACATAGATTGGGGACGGCGGAGTATAGGAGGAGGCAGGGCGGAGGAGGGGGAGTGGGGGCGGGTCAGAGGAGGGGGAGGGGGGGCTGGTCAGAGGATGGGGTAGGGTGGGGAGGGGGTGAGGTGGGTTAGGCCAGTAAAGGAAAAAGGAAAGTAGGGTCGGCGGGTCTTTTTTTGTGTGAGTTCCGTTCAGTATTTCAGAAGGACAGGACAGAATGGGCCGTCGAGGGAAGGCAATGGAAGGGAAAGGAAGGGGAGAGGAGGAGGAGGAGGAGGACGATGGGAATGGGAAGGAAAGAGGGCAGGATGAAGCTGTGAAGGAAAGGAAGAGGAGGAAGACAATATGGAGTGGAACAAAGGGAAGGATGAGGAAGGTGGAGATGGGAAGAAGAGGTGAAGGAAAATGGAGATAGGAAGGAAAGGGAGATGGGGTAACATGAAGAAGGGAATGGAATGGGTGTAAAGCAAAATGGAGGTGAAAAGAAAGGGATATGCAGCAAGATGAAAAGGGTAAGGAAAGGGGAATGGGAGGGAATGGGTGTTTCCAGTGGGGAAGGAATGGGGAAGAAGGGAATGGAATGATAGGTGAAGGAAAATGGAGATGGAAAGGAAGGGAGACAGAGGAAGATGAATAGGGGGAGGAAAGGGGAATGGGAGGGAATGGGCATTCTTAGTGGGGAAGGGAATGGAAAGGGGGATGAAGCAAATTGGAGATAGAAAGAAGGGGATATTCAGCTAAATGAAGAAGGGGAGGAAAGGGGAATGGGAGGGAATGGGCATTTATAGTGGGGAAGGAATGGGGGAGAAGGGACTGGAATGATAGGTGAA
>NC_066517.1:22282539-22295039 GCF_024679095.1 Eriocheir sinensis | reverse complement strand
ATGAGACTTTCCTCTTCAAACCAAACTTTTCTGGTCAACCTCTTTCTTCACTTCATCAAAACCTACCACATTTCACCTTTTCTTTTTGTCACTCTCCCATATACCTGTTAACTTACCTGTTCTCTCCTCCTCACCACTGTCCCTCTCCCTTATACCTTATACTTCTCTCCCTTCTTTCCTTACCTAACCTAAGCATTTTTTCCCCTTTCCCTTTACCTTAAACACCTCTTTCTACTTTTTGTTACCCTCCCTCTTACCTGTTAACTTACCTGTTCTCTCCTCCTCACCACTGTCCCTCTCCCTTATACCTTTCTACTTCTCTCCCTTCTTTCCTTACCTAACCTAAGCATTTTTCCCCTTTCCCTTTACCTTAAACAGCTCTCTCTACTTTTTTGTTACCCTCCCTCTTACTTGTTCTCTCCTCCTCACCACTGTCTCTCTCCCTTCTTTCCTTACCTAACCTAAGCATTTTTTCCCCTTTCCCTTTACCCTACACACCTCTCTCTACTATTTTGTTACCCTCCCATTTACCTTGTCTCTCTTCTCTCCGTTTCTCACTCACCTCATCTTACCAAACAAACTATTCTTCTCTACTTTATTTTTTTTTTTTACCTTACAGACCTCAACTTATTTACCTTTCCTCCCTTCTCTTCTCTTCTCTCTTCTACCTTTATTTTATTTTATTTTATAGGCCTCTACCTATTTGTCACCCTTCGTTTCACCTTATTTACAAAGCTTTCCTCTCTTCTCTCTTCTACCTTTTTTTCTATTTTATTTTACAGGCCTCTCCCTATTTGTCACCATTTTTTTTACTTCTTTTTATCTTTCCTCCCTTCCTTCCATCTGCTCACCTCTCACACTCTCCTCTTTTTACCTTTCCCTTTCCCTACAGACTAAGACTACTCCTCTTACCTTACAGACCAACCTTTTTCCTACCTATTCATCTTACGCCTTCCCTAGCCAGTCAGCCTTCTTTCTCTCTCTTTACCTTTAATTAACAAAAGTAAGGGAGAGAGAGAGAGCGTGTGTAAGCAAGGTGTTTTAGAGCTGAGGATGTGAGGGGGAGAGGGAAGAGGGAGGGGTAGGGGGGAGACGTGCGTGTTGGGTGCTGAGAGTGGGTACGCTTGAAGGGGGAGAAGAAAGGGTGCTGGTGTGAAGTTGGGGAGGTGAAGGGGGAGGGGTGCGTGTGAGGGAAGGAGGGTGTCGGGTGCTAGAATGGGTACGTTTGAAGGGGGAGAAGAAAGGGTGCTGGTGTGAAGTGGGGGAGGCAAGGGGGACTGAGGGGGAGAGGGAGGTGAAGGAGGAGGGGTGCGTGTGAGGGAAGGAGGGTGTCGGGTGCTAGAGTGCGTACGTTTGAAGGGGGAGAAGAAAGGGTGCTAGTGTGGAGTGGGGGAGGAAAGGGGGAAGGAGGGGGAGAGGGAGGTGAAGGAGGAGGGGTACGTGTGAGGGAAGGGGGGTGTCGGGTGCTAGAGTGCGTACGCTGGAAGGGGGAGAAATAAGAGTGCTAGTGTGGAGTGGGGGAGGAAAGGGGATGGAAGGGGAGCGTTAGTGGTGTGCAGACTTCTCTTCTTACATTAACGACCAATCTGTTTCCTACCTATTCATCTTACGCTTTCCCTAGCCAGTCAGCCGGCCTTCTTTCTCTCTCTTTACCTTTAACTAACAAAAGTGAGGGAGAAATAGCGTGTGCAGGCTAGGTGAGATTGGGTAGAGAGGTTTGGTTTGGCTAGGTTAGGAAATGTTAGGTTAGGTTAGGATTAGGTAAGATTGTGTTAGGTTAGGTTTGCCATAGTAACGGAACATGATGTAACGAAGGAGGAGAAATAGGTTAGGTGTAGGTGAGGGAAGTATAGGTTAGGTTAGGTTAGGATTAGGTAAGATTGTGTTAGGTTAGGTTTGCCATAGTAACGGAACATAATGTAACGAAGAAGGAGAAATAGGTTAGGTGTAGGTGAGGGTAGTATAGGTAAGGTTAGGTAAGGTTATGTCAGGTTAGGTTTCTCATAGTAAATTGACCTCTCTTGGCCACTTTACTTCTGTCTGATATGGGAGGGGCGAGTAGCGGTTTTTTCTTCTTCACTTTTTGTTGCCCTTGAGCCGTCTCCTTTGATAAAATAACTAAATATTATGTAACGAAATAACCAGTAACAAAATGCTCAGTAACGCGATAACTCTTAACGAATGATCTTAGCGCCACCCTAACAAACGGTCAGGCACTTCAAACAGGTCAGCTTCCATACATAACTACAACTGAATTATAAACACCTAAATATCCATGTGTCCTTAACCGCAACAGAATCATAAACACCTAAATATCCATGTGTCCTTAACCGCAACAGAATCATAAACACCTAAATATCCATGTGTCCTTAACCGCAACAGAATCACATAAACATCTAAATATCCATGTGTCCTTAACCGCAACAGAATCATAAACATTTAAATATCCACGTGTTCATTTACCACAACAGAATCATAAACATCTAAATATCCACGTGTTCATTTACCACAACAGAATCATAAACATCTAAATATCCACGTGTTCATTTACCACAACAGAATCATAAACATCTAAATATCCACGTGTTCATTTACCACAACAGAATCATAAACATCTAAATATCCACGTATCCTTTTACCACAACAGAATCATAAACATCTAAATATCCACGTGTTCATTTACCACAACAGAATCATAAACATCTAAATATCCACGTGTTCATTTACCACAACAGAATCATAAACATTTAAATATCCACGTGTTCATTTACCACAACAGAATCATAAACATTTAAATATCCACGTGTTCATTTACCACAACAGAATCATAAACATTTAAATATCCACGTGTTCATTTACCACAACAGAATCATAAACATTTAAATATCCACGTGTTCATTTACCACAACAGAATCATAAACATCTAAATATCCACGTGTTCATTTACCACAACAGAATCATAAACATCTAAATATCCACGTGTTCATTTACCACAACAGAATCATAAACATCTAAATATCCACGTGTCCTTAACCGCAACAGAATCATAAACATTTAAATATCCACGTGTTCATTTACCACAACAGAATCATAAACATTTTAATATCCACGTGTTCATTTACCACAACAGAACCATAAACATCTAAATATCCACGTGTCCTTAACCGCAACAGAATCATAAACATTTAAATATCCACGTGTTCATTTACCACAACAGAATCATAAACATTTTAATATCCACGTGTTCATTTACCACAACAGAACCATAAACATCTAAATATCCATGTGTCCTTAACCGCAACAGAACCATAAACACCTAAATATCCATGTGTCCTTAACCGCAACAGAATCATAAACATCTAAATATCCACGTATCCTTTTACCACAACAGAATCATAAACATCTAAATATCCACGTATCCTTTTACCACAACAGAATCATAAACATCTAAATATCCACGTATCCTTTTACCACAACAGAATCATAAACATCTAAATATCCACGTGCCCTATTACCGACAAACTTCTTTCTCAACATTGAACATTTCGATAATAGTTCTAATGGATGTTTAATGACGTATTGCTACCTGCTCTTAATTCCCTCAGTACACCTCGACGCCTCATCTGACACACCTGTTTTTTTTCCCTGAGTACACGTGGATGTTTTCCCTCCTCTAATTAGTCTGAGCAACAGGTTATTGGACCCCGCAGCAAGAAAAAAATGTGTAAAGGAAAATAATCTTGACGAAAAAGTATTGGAAACGTTAGGGAAGGAGGAGGAGGAGGAGGAGGGAACGAAGGGAAGGAAGGAGGAAGGAAGTTAGGGAGGCAGGTAAGGTCAAGTGAGGTAAGGGAACACCTGGCGACGCTGAGAGAGAGAGAGAGAGAGAGAGAGAGAGAGAGAGAGAGAGAGAGAGAGAGATCCCTAAATCCATGATATCAAATTTAGTAGTGATATATTTTTTTTCTTTTCTCCTGGTAGCAAAAAAAAAAAAAAAAAAAAAAAAAGCATTTCTTCATAAATTTGTTTGTATTATAATTATCGTGAGTTTTATTGTCCTTTTATTGTCCTCCTTTTACCTTGTTTTTAATTAATTACTGTTTGTTATAGTTTTAAAGTATTGTTTATTTAATCTTTTATTCGGCGCCACATGACCCTGCAGCTGCGGCGCCAAGACCAAACGCCCCAATCATCATCATCATGGGTCAGGTCAGGTCAGGTTAGGTCAAGTTAGGTCATTCTGGGGCGCGTTTTGCAAAGTTAAGGCGGTGTTGGTGTTGCTTGTGTTGGTGGTGGTGGCGGGGGGGTGAAGGGGGAGTATTTGATGGGGCAAGTTGAGCATGTTGGGGAAAGGAAGGGGAGGGGAGAGGAGGTAGGAGGGAGGGGAGGATGGGGTCTCGTCGCTCTACAGGTTGTGTGTGTGTGTGTGTGTGTGTGTGTGTGTGTGTGTGTGTGTGTGTGTGTGTAGGAAATGGGCGAAACTGTCATGAGTTAAGTAAGGAGGGAAGGAGAGGGTGCCAAAAGTGTTTCATTTTCTCCTTCCTTCGTTCCTTCCTTCCTTCCTTCCTTCCTTCCTCAACACATCATTTATTGCTTCCTTTCTCTCGCTTGTCATTCCTTGCGTCCCTCCCTCTCCCCTTACTCGTTGCTTTCCTCCCCTCCCATTTACTTGTCCTCGTCCTCCCCACATGCCCTTAGGTGTCAGGAGAAGGACGGGGGTGGTGGTGTGGTTTATGGGTGCCCATGGCCCCCTTCCCCCCCCCTCCCCCTGCGCGGCCCCTCGGCACAGCTCTGCCTTGACTAATTTCCTGCGAGAACTTTGGACCGTGGCTTGGTATTGTGCAGCGGTTCGGCCTTCAGAATGACCCGCTAAGCGTAGTAAAAATCGCCTGTTAACATTCTGGCCTCGTGCACGGCATCGATCGGCGGGTGGCTGGCTGTGTGCGTGTGTGTGTACGTTTGTGTATGTACGTCTGTGGTCCAGCTGGGTGCGTGTACGTGTAGATGGCAAGACACACCCACAGCCTACAGCTCGTGGGTAGGCCGGCAGGCCAGGCGTCGTGGCGGCGGGTGGAGCAGGAGCTGCTGGAAAGACACTTCCAGAACGCAGCTCCTCGGCTCCTCAGCTCATGGGGGCTGCCTCGCCGCGGCTGCCACCGGCACGACGACGCGCCGCTCGCCGCCCGCCGTCTGCCGCGCGCTGCAACACAGCTGCTGCTTTTGTGTAGGGCGGGAGGGGTTCCGAGGGAGGGGGCGGGCCACTCACGCCACATATTGGTAGTTCATCTTGTTATTGATTTATGCAGTGTCTTGGGCGAGGCGGCCGCTGGTCAGCGTGTGTATGTGTGAGAGAGTGTGTTGGGGGCGGGGGAGGCGCAAAGCTGGGTCAGCAGCAGCAGGCGACGATAACAGCAGGAGCGGCTGCCGAGCAGGTGGCAGTACACCGCTGGCTCGCCCCGCTGCCAGCACGCCACTTTTCCAGGTTTTTTATCCGTGGCTTCGGGGCGGCGGGGGGCGCTGAGTCGCTGAGTGTAGCGTTACTGAGCACGGCTGCTGAAGGCGGTCCGCCGGGCGCAGGCACCGTCAGTCTCCTGTGACTGTGACTAGAAATAACCGGCGCAAGCGAGCGCTGTGTGGCACCGCGCGGTGGTCCTGGCGCACATGGCGGCAGTCGTTCCAGTGGCGCCTCCGCCGCGGCACTGACACTGCCTCTGTCGCCGCCGCCGCTTCTGCCGCCGCCGTCACCGCCTCGCTCCCTCCGCCGCGCCAGCAGCCGCGTCCTGCACAGGTGGAGTGATCGTGCAGGCGCTGCCCGGCGGCCCCGGGCTGGCCCTCCCCGCCGCAAGCCACCGGGCGCTGCCTCGGCCTCGCCGCCTTCGTCGCATTGCGGCAGCTCCGTCAGGTTGCTCCGCACCTGCCGCCGCCTCACCTGGCCGGCAGGTGGACAGGACGCGTCGTCCGGACGGGGGGCGCCGGGCCTCAGGCAGCGGGTGGGCGGTAGGGTGGCGCGGGCCCGGGAGTGTCTGCCGCCGCCGCCGCCGCGAGCCGCCAGCACCAGCACGTGAGTGTGTACCCCTCCGGATCCCCGCCCCGCTCCCGCTGCTCCGTGGGACTCAGTCCGCCAGTCTCCCTCCAGCAGCAGCCCCCGGCGCGGGTCATGGTGGCCAGGAGGCGGCAGGTGTGCGCCGCCTCACCTGAAGCACCTCGTCCCTCCAGCCTCGACTCTCCTTCACCGCTGCACCGCGTCTCTCTGTGATCATTTCTTACTTTTTGTACGACCGTAGGATAACGCTCTAGACAATCCACCTTTTTACCTTTTGATACATGGCTGTGAACTGTTTGTACTCGTGCTCCAGCACCCCCGTGGACTGACAGTGGCGGCGCGGCGCCCACCGCCAGGACCACGCCTGACCCGACCACCCCAGCAGGGACTCTGCCTTGTCGTCTGACCCCTGACCCACGCTGACCTCATGACCTGAGTGGTGGGCAGTAGGACAGACTCGTGTGAGGCACTCCAGGCCGCGTGCTCGTGCAGGACACGCTAAGGGAATGCACGAGAGCGTGACTCGGCCCGCCAAAGTGTTACGGAGCAGCGCCGCCTGAGGCCAAGTGTAGCGTGACTCGCTGCCCCCAGTGACCTGAAGAGCACGACCGCGGCAACAGTATCGTCAGCATCAGCAGTTGGGTGCTGAGCCTCGCCGCGTGACGGTGTTGTGTGTGTTGCTGTGTTGTATCGTGGCCGGCGGCGGCGGCGGTGGTGGTGGCGCTGCAGCGGTGTTGTGGTGTCGCCGGGCGCTGGTCCCCGGCATGTGAAGCCTCCCGCCCACCGGGCAGCCCCCGCCCTTCCCCGCCCACCATGCGGAAGCTTCCCCTGCGCTGCTCGCCCACCCCCCACACGGTGCCGGGCGTCAGTCCCCCGCCCGCCCCCACCCCTCCACCTACCGCAGGCCTATCGCCCACGCCCACGCCGCCCACCACGCCCGCCCGTCGCCTGGTGGCCTCTCGCTCCCTGGGCTCAACCTCCTCGCCGCCCCTGACGCCCCCGGTGTCTCAGTACAGCATCCCGCCCTGCCTCCCCTCACATCAGCACCACGCCCAGCTGCCGCCCACCCCCGGCCCGCCCTCACACCGCTCCCTGCCCGCCCTCCACGCCCACCACGTGCCCAACGATGGCCAGAGCCACCACTCCTCCCATCCCATCCTGCACGGCCCCCACCCCCCACTTCCCCTACCCGACACCCACCCCCACCACCACTCCCACCCGGCCCTCCTCTCACAGTCACCCCACTCCTCCCCGCCCGCCAACAGGCCGCCGGGGCACTTCTCCCACGCTGCGGTGCTTAGCGGGCACCAGCACCCGCGCCAGCTGCCCGGCCTGCCACGCCACCACACCATCGGCGGCGTGGGCAGCGGTCGCATCCTGCCGCCCGCGCCCCACCACGAGGCGTGCGGCACCGGGGGCTCCTCCTCCGTCTCCACCGCGCCCGGCAGCCCCAGCCCGCAGGTCAGCACGTCCTTGTCCTCCAGCCTGGCCGCGCGCCCCGCCCACGTGCTGCACTCCCCCAACTACAAGTACAGCCTGGACGTGCCGCGCGTCAACCTGCGGGAGGCGCGCAGCAACACCTACCCGCCGCCGGGCACCGACGGCTCCTCGGCCTCCCAGTCCTCCTCCACCACCAGCGGCGCCACCAGCGGCCCAGGCTCCAGCGGCTCACAAAACTCGCCCTCGGACCTCTACCCGCCGTCCTCGCCGCGGCTGTCCCCGGGCTGCGCCGTGCTGGGCCTGGCGGGCCGCGTGTCGCCCCAGGTGCCGCCCACCTCCCCCGCCGCCCTGGTGCCGCCGCACTCCCCGGGGCCCCGCTCCTCCCTCTCCTCCTCCGTGTCCTCCTCCTGCGCCACCTCCCCCGTGCCCCGTCACTCCCCGGTGCCTCGCTCCCCTGTCCACGCCCCCGTCACCTTCACCCATTCCGCCCGCTCCTCTCCCAGCCCCGCCCACGCCTCCCCGGGCCACATACACGCCTCACCCGTGGCCCGCGTCTCGCCTCTGCCCGCGCGAGGCTCCCCCACGCCCACCCTCCACGGGGCCGTGTCACCCGTGCGGCGGAGGAGCACCATCTCGGACCCCGGCTCGCCGATGCTGCGGAGGACCACGCGCCCACCCCTGCAGCGCTCCCACGCCACGGCTGGGTAAGAGGCACCACTGTCACCGACGCCCGCACGCTTATCACGCCACCCACCCACATTTCACCCACCAACACCTACACCTCCTCCTCCTGTGTCACTTCACTCACTCACTCATTTAACACTCGCAGAAGAGAGAGAGAGAGAGAGAGAGAGAGAGAGAGACTTTTCTCGCGTATCACAAACCAACATGCCTCGCCCACCCCCTCCTCCCCAGCACTCCTCCTCGGATGAGTGCACCATGTTGAAAAGTGGCGGTTGGGCGTGTTGGAGAGGGCTGGGGAGGCGATCAGAGGGGTGGGGATTGTGTTGGGGGACGCTGGGGTCGCTGGGGGAAGAGGGGAGAGGGAACGGGACAGAAGGGCGGAAGAGAGGGAAGGAGGAAAGGGTTAAGAGAGAGGGGAGAAGTGGGTGCTGAGTGAGAGGGGAAGAATGGGCTGGCTTGGGGAAGGGAGAGTATGGTGAGGGGGGGGTTGAGGTATAGGGGAAGGGAGCGCTGGGGATTCGGGCGTGACTTGAGGTACCACATTGTGTTTAAGGGAGGAGGGTAAGGTAGGTCTGGATGGTGATGGGGAAGATGTAAGTACGACAAGCTGGGTTTGGAAGATGATGGGAAGGATGTAAGTACGACAAGTTGGGTGTGGAAGATGATGGGAAACATGTAAGTACGACAAGCTGGGTTTGGAAGATGATGGGAAACATGTAAGTACGACAAGTTGGGTGTGGAAGATGATGGGAAACATGTAAGTACGACAAGTTGGGTTTGGAAGATGATGGGGAGGATGTAAGTACGACAAGTTGGGTTTGCTTGGCTTCTGTGGGGAATAGGGAGATGGGGAGGAGAGAGGTGGGGTTGAGGGGTTGGAGAAGCACTTTGAGAGGAGGGACTGTGTTGGGAGGTATTGGGGTAAGGATATTTGGGAGATTTCTTGGGCAAGACTTGTGGTAACGGGTGTAGACAGACACAGACAGGCAGATACAGACAGACAGACACAGACAGATAAACAAAGAGACAAACAGAAACAAATAAAGGCAGGCAAATACAACGACACACACACACACACACACACACACACACACACACACACACACACACACACACACACACACACACACACACACACGGCACTGTAGAGCAAATCCATTTAAGTTCCGATGAGTCAACATAAATAAAAGAGGAACACAAACTGCCTCTTAATTTCGTCCACTTAGCCCGGTCCACTTCATTCCACCCCGCCGAGTGGACGCCGCCCCACCCACTCTGCCAAGCGACGACTGGCGGCGGGGTGACTCAAGGGTGTGTTTGGGCAAGCTCAGGGTGGTAGGGTGACACAGACAGGGAGAGTAAGGTTATAATATGAGAAATACATGATCGGAATTGTCAGACACACCTTCCAGACCCAACTTGTCGTTCAAACATCTTCCCATCACCGTCTAAACCTCCGTTACACCCCTCCCTGAAACACCCTGTCGGACACATCAACTATTTCCAAAGGTCATTAAGGAGGTCAGCCGGGTACTAATGACTGTTTCCTTAGGTTCACGGTACAGAAGAAGGGTCAGACTACCACCAGGGTCATAAAGCTACCCCTGGAAACGCCGAAAACTCGTACGAAAGCCTTGTCGAATATGTGAACTTGGGGGCCGAAATGCCTTAGAATTTGACCCTGTGTGTTAGGTCTACAAGGGTGGCGAAGTGAGACAAGCCACATGGAGGAAAGATTAGGATGAATAGGGAGTAACATTTTGACAGGGTGATGACGAGAAGGCGCAGGGTGAAATACAAAATAGAATATGACCCTGTGTGTTAGGTCTACAAGGGTGGCGAAGTGAGACAAGCCACGTGAAGGAAAAATTAGGATGAATAGGGAGTAACATTTTGACAGGGTGATGACGAGAAGGCGCAGGGTGAGAGATACAGTGGACTAAGAAGGATTTAGCTCAGGTGGATGAAATATATCGCTAGGGAAGGTAAGGTAGGGTGAGCCAGGTAGCGTGAGGCAGGTAGTCGAGGGTCAGGCCTAGCACAGAGAGGCTGGTCTGCTCCTGGCGACAAAAAATAATTGGGTTTTTCCTCTTCAGCCCTTGTGCTCCCCTGTTTTCTCTCTCTCTCTCTCTCTCTCTCTCTCTCTCTCTCTCTCTCTCTCTCTCTCTCTCTCTCTCTCTCTCTCTCTTGTTTTTCTATCTTTTATCATCCTCTTTCTCCTCCACTTCGTTGTTGTTCACCTCTCCTCCTCCTCCTCCTCCTCCTCCTCCTCCTCCTCCTCCTCCTCCTCCAATGTTTTCTTCCTCTTCCCCTCTCTCTCTCTCTCTGTTTCTCTCCACTCTTCACTTCATCCCAATTTTTTTATATATCCTCTCTCTCTCTCTCTCTCTCTCTCTCTCTCTCTCTCTCTCTCTCTCTCAAGGGTCATGTATTTTCATTTTTCTTCCTCCTCGTTTCTTCTCCTTGTTTATTTTCCTCCTCCTCCTCCTCCTCCTCCTCCTCCTCCTCTTCTCTTTTATTCATTATCTTTGTTTATTGTTTGCAGACCTCCTCCTTTTATTCGCTCTCAGTCCTGTGTTGCATTTGTCTCTCTCCTTTCTCTCCTTCATCTCATTCTTTACGTTATCTCATTTTTCCTTCTCCCTTTTCTTTCGTTCTTCTATTTTCCTCTCGCCCGGTTTTTTTATAGTTTTTCTTTGTTTCCTTTTTTATTGTTATCTTCGTTCCCCCGTGCTGTTTTTTTTATATTTTTTTATCTGTTTATTCTGTTTTATCATATTTTTCTTTATCTTCCCCCTCCGTTCCTATTTTTCTACCTGTTTATTTTGTTTCGCATCTGTTTCCTATTTGTTTCCTATCTGTTTCCTATCTGTTTATTCTGTTTTCTATCTGTTTCCTATTCTGTTTATTCTGTTTCCTATCCTGTTTATTCTGTTTCCTATATATCTGTTTCCTATTCTGTTTATTCTGTTTCCTATCTGCTTATTCTGTTTTATCACTTATTTCTTCTATCTCCCCTTCCGTTCCTATTTCCCATTGTTTTCAGTCATAGTTTCCCTTTCCTTCCTCTTTTCTTAATCACACTTTTCTCCCTTTTCCTGTTTTTCCTCTTTTCCTTCTCTAGCAGTTTTCTTCCTCTCCCCTCTTTTTCATTCGCTGTCTTGTTGCTTTTTATTTTATTTTCCTTTTTTCCCTTTCCTTCCTCTTTCCTTATTCACACTTTTCCCCTATTTTTCCTCTTTTCCTTCTTTCTTTATCAGTTTTCTCCCCCCCTTATTTCTCATTCGCTGCCTTGTTTCTTTTTATTTTATTTTCCTTTTTCCCTTTCCTTCCTCTTAATCACACTCTTCCCCTTTTTCCTCTTTTCCTTCTTTCTTTATCAGTTTTCTCCCTCCCTTATTTCTCATTCGCTGTCTTGTTTCCTTTCCTTTTCTTCTCCTTTTTCATTAATACCGTTCACTTATCCTCCTGTTTTTCCCCTTTTCTGCCCTTTACCCCCCCCCCTCCCCCCCTACACACACACACACTATCTATCTACCTATCTGTATATGTATCTATCGCTCATTCATCCAATTATCTTTCCCCTTTTGTTTCATTTATTTTATTCATTTATCGCTTCCCCCTCTTCCTATCCTTTATTCCAACCCCCCTTCTCTCTCTCTCTCTCTCTCTCTCTCTCTCTCTCTCTCTCTCTCTCTCTCTCTCTCTCTCTCTCTGTTTTTATTTTCCTCCCCATTACTCAAGATTTTTTGCCCGATTATTTCCTCTTATCCTCCCCTTCTACCACCGCCGCCCCCCCCCCCCCCCCATTTTTTTTTTGAAGGGAAAGGAAAAAGGGAAAGGGCTTTATCATCTCCATTATTCACTTGTTTTTTTTCTTTTCTTGTTTTATCCTGAATTATCGTATTTTCTCCCATTCTTCTTCCCCTTGTTCCTATTCTCCTTTCGTATTTCGCTTTTCCATATTTATTGTTTATTTATTTTCCCATTACTCATTTTTTCTCCTTTTCCTTCTCTTTTTATCCTTATTTATCGTGTTTTCACCTATTCTTCTTTCCTTTGTTCCTATTCCCCTTTCGTGTTCCTCTTTTCCGTATTTATTATTTATTTATTATCTCCATTATTCACTTGTTCTCCTTTTCCTTCTCTTTTTATCCTTATTTATCGTGTTTTCACCTATTCTTCTTCCCCTTGTTCCTATTCTCCTTTCGTATCTCACTTCCGTATTCCTGTTTTCCACGACAATTTTTATTTTTATTTTTTTTCATATCCATTTTTTCATTACATGTTTTTTTCTTGTTTTTCCCCATCCACTTTTTCATTTATTTCACGT
>NC_066517.1:22262539-22277539 GCF_024679095.1 Eriocheir sinensis | reverse complement strand
TCCTCTCGCTTTCCTCTTTTCCTTCTCTTTTTCCCACGGTCGTGATTCGAGTAAAACTTTGCCATTAAAAAGAAAGTAAAAATAAATCGCATTTGGAAACTTTCTTGGTATTTTTTTGCTGAAGAAACTCAAACACTTTTTTTATATATTTTTTTTTATCCCTTTTTTCTTCATATTTCCTTTTCGTCCCTTTTCGTCTTTTTTTCTATATTTTTTTCTTTGCATTCTTTATTTATTTCTTCTTCTTCTTCTTCTTCTTCTTCTTCTTCTTCTTCTTCTTCTTCCTCCTCTTTTACTTCTTCTTCTTCTTCTTTGTGCAGCTTTTTTTAGTTCTTGTTCTTTTTCTTTTCCAACTTTTTCTTATTATTTCTTCCTCTTCTAATCCTCCTCCTCCTCCTCCTCCTCCTCCTCCTCCTCCTCCATCGATTGCCTCTGTTTACTCTCCACACAGCTGCACGGAGGAGGAAGGAAAGCAACAGTGAGAGAGAGAGAGAGAGAGAGAGAGAGAGAGAGAGAGAGAGCAAAAGATATAGCCGGGTACGAAAAGGGGAAGAAGGGGAAAAACAATTAAGAAATCGGACGAAAAGACGACCGGTAAAAGGAGGAGGAGGAGGAGGAAGAAGAGGAGGAGGAGGGAGGAGGAGGAGGAGGAGGAGGAGGAGGAGGAGGACAAAGAGAGAGGACGTAGGAGGCGAGACGGCCATACGACACCAGCGAGAGAGAGAGAGAGAGAGAGAGAGACGAAACAAAAAGCAAAGCGAACATAAAAGAGGATGAGAAGGAGGAGTAAAAGGAAGCTGTTTACACCGAGTGAAAGGAACAATACTGTAAAAGGAGGAGGAGGAGGAGGAGGAGGAGGAGGAAGAGGAAGAGGAAGAGGAGGAGGAGGAGGAAGAGGAAGAGGGGGAGGAGGAGGAGGCGTAAAATGTCACCTAGTTTATGATGAGCGACCTAGGATAAGAGAGAGAGAGAGAGAGAGAGAGAGAGAGAGAGAAAACCGGCAGAGAGAGGAGACTAAGTATGACCCAAAAATAGAAGAAGAGAGACGAGGAAAGAAAAAGAAGAGAAAACGGAGAAGCGAAAGAAGAAGAAAAAGATGAAGGAGAAAGAGGAGAAGAAAGAAAGGAGAAAAGGGATAGACGGGGAGAAGAGGAAAGAGGAGATGGGGAGGGGAGAGAAGAGAGGAGGAAAGGGAGATAAGGAGGAGACTGAAGGGAGGCGGAAAGTGAGGGAAAAGGGGAGGATGCAGGAAAGTGAGGCGATGGAAAAAAGGGGAGGAGGGAGGAAAGTGAGGAGAGGGTTAAAGGAGGAATGAGGAAAGTGAGCGGTGGGAAAGATGGAGGAGACTGTTGGAGATGGAAGAGGAAGAGGAGGGGGAAGAGGGAAAGAAGGAGTGCTGAAGATGGACGATGATGCGGAAGGGGAGGGGAGGGAGAAGAGGGGAAGAAGTAGGAGAGAGTTGAAGATGGACGATTAAGGGGAAGTGGAGGGGAGTGAGGGAGGAGGAAGGGTAAGGGGATGGGAGTGGGGGGGGGAGGGGAAAGGGGGAGGAGGAAGGGGAAGCGATATTTTGGAAAGAGGAGCTTCTGTCAACATTGTGAGAAATAGTGGGGATTGGAACCTCAGGGGAAGGGGAACATGACCCCCAGAGCTTCCCCAGCCCCTCTCTCTCTCTCTCTCTCTCTCTCTCTCTCTCTCTCTCTCTCTCTCTCTCTCTCTCTCTCTCCTTTCCTTTTTTTCTTCTTTTCTTTCTTCCCTTCCTCTTTTTCGCCACTCTCTTTCTTTCTCTTCCTTCTCCTCCATCTTTTTCTCTTCCGCTTCTTCCTCCTCCTCCTCCTCCTCCTCTCTCTCTCTCTCTCTCTCTCTCTCTCTCTCTCTCTCTCTCTCTCTCTCTCTCTCTCTCTCTCTCTCTCTCTCTCTCTCTCTCTCTCTCTCTCTCTCTCTCTCTCTCTCTCTCTCTCTCTCTCTCTCTCTCTCTCTCTCTCTCTCTCAGGTGTGTTTGTGCCCAGGTGAATTTATGATCAAGAATATTAAAAAGTGTCTCCCTCCTCTTCTTCCTCCTCTTCCTCCTCCTCCTCCTCTTCCTCCTCCTCCTCCTCCTCTTCTTTCCTCCCCGCTCTTCACTCTCGTCCTTACTCTCTTTTTTCTTTCCCCTCTCTGCTTTTTCTTGTTATTCTTTATTTATTATTTATTCTTCCTCTTCCTCCTCCTCTTCCTCCTCCTCCTCCCTCTCTTCATCCTTCTATTCCCCCCTTACTTCCATCTCCTCTTCCTCCTCCTCCTCCTCCTCCTCCTTTGCAATCTCCTCTTAATATCGCTTTCAGCCATCATTTTACACACACACACACACACACACACACACACACACACACACACAGAGAGAGAGAGAGAGAGAGAGAGAGGTTAATGATAAATCCCTTTATTCACCTGATGAGAAACGATGTGTCATTATATGGTTGAGAGAGAGAGAGAGAGAGAGAGGTATATGGAAGGAGAGGGATGTGAGGAAGGAAAATGGATAAAATTGGACATAAAGAGAGAGAGAGAGAGAGAGACTTTTGCTGTAACTCACTTATGGGAAAGAGAAAAGTTTTAAACATAGCCATAGACGGAGAGAGAGAGAGAGAGACGCCATTTTTGTTGGTCTGGAACCTTTAACGTTAAATTCAATGATTGGAAAGAGAGAGAGAGAGACGCCATTTTGTTGGTCTGGAACCTTTAACGTTAAATTCAATGATTGGAAGAGAGAGAGAGAGAGAGAGACCTTGCTCTTTTCATTTCCTCCTCTACCACCAATAGTTTTTTCTTTTCATCTTTCTTTCATTATATCTTACGTTGTTATGATTCCTTAATTTGTTCCTTGTAATCATTCCTTCGATTTTTTTTTAACTGTTTGTCTCTCCCATTCTCCCTCTCCTTCCCTCCTTCCATTTCCTCCTCCAATTTCTTCTCCCTCTTTGCCATTTCCTGAAAACTTAATTATAGTATGTTCTCTCTCCTCCTCCTCCTCCTCCTCCTCCTCCTCCTCCTCCTCCTCCTCCTCCTCCTCCTCCTCCTCCTCCTCCTTTCCTTCCTTACATTCAATTGATTATCTGATGACCCATTTGATTTTCCTTATCCTTTCCTCCCTTCTTTATTCTTTTTCTCTCCCCTTTCCTTTCATCATTTCTTTCCTCCTTTCCTCCCTCATTTTCCTTATCTCCTTTCCTCCCTTCTTTATTCTTTTTCTCTCCCCTTTCTCTTCCTCATTTCTTTCCTCCTTTCCTCCCTCATTTTCCTTATCTCCTTTCCCTTATCCCTTATTCTTTTTCTCTCCCCTTTCCCTTCATCATTTCTTCCCTCCTTTCATCCCTCATTTTCCTTATCTCCTTTCCCTTATTCTTTATTCTTTTTCTCTCCCCTTTCCCTTCCTCATTTCTTTCCTCCTTTCCTCCTTCATTTTCCTTATCTCCTTTCCTTCGTGCTTGCCTGTGTGTTTTCCTTCTTTTCCTCTCCCTCTCTTCTTGTCTGTTTTCTTTATGTCTTCCTTTTCATCCTTTTTTCCTCTTTCCTCCATTCTTTTCTCATTGTTTTCCTTTATTTCTTTTCCTGGTTTTCTTGTCATTCTCCCTCTTTGATTTTCCTTTCTTTCTTCTCCTTTCTCTGTTCTTTGTTCCTCTTTTCATTCTTCCTTCTTCTTTCCTTCTTTTGTCATATCTTATTTACTTCGTTTCCTTCTCATTTCCTTCCTTTCCTCCCTCATTTTCCGCATCTCCTTTCCTTCATCCTTTCCTATGTGTTTTCCTTGTTTTCCTCTCCTTCGCTTCTTCTCTGTTTTCTTTATTTCTTCCTTTTCATCCTTTTTTCCTCTGTTTCCTCCATTCTTTTCTCATTGTTTTCCTACTAATTATTTTTCTGGTTATCTTCGCTTTCTCCCTCTTTGATTTTCCTTTTTCTTCTTTCTTCTCCTTTCTCTGTTCTTTGTTCCTTTTTTCTTCCTTCCCTCTTATTTCCTTCTTTCGTTATGTCTCTTATTTACTTCGTTTCGTTCTCATGTCCTTCCTTTATTGTTCCTTTCCTTTCTCTCTTTTTCGTTTCGCTATTCGTTTTTCGTCCTTCCTTTCCTTTCTCATTTCTTTCTTCCATTTCTCTTTTCTCACTCCTGTATATTTTCCTCTCCTCCCTTTTCTCTCAATTTTTCCTCCTCCATCTTTTGTCTCCTTTCTTCCCTGCTTTTCTAAATCTTCCTTTCTCTCCTTTAGTCAACTTTTCCTTCCTCATTTTTATATTCTCCTCCTATTTCTCTCATTCTTTTCTTCCTTCATCTTTGGTTTTTCTTCCCTGCTTTTCAAAATCTTCCTTTCTCTCCTTTAGTCGTCTTTTCCTCCCTCCTTTTTCCTCATTCCTTCCTCCTTCATCTTTGGTCTCCTTTCTTCCCTGCTTTTCAAAATCTTTCTTTCTCTCCTTTAGTCCACTTTTCCTCTCTCCCTTTTATACTCCTCTCCTCCTTTCTCTCTCTTTTTTTTTCCTCCTTTATCTTTGGTGTCCTTTCTTCCCTGCCTTTTAAAATCCTCCTTTCCTTCAATCCACTTTTCCTCCCTCCTTTTTATTTTCCTCTCCTCCTTTTCCCTCATCTCTTCCTCCTCTCCTTTCCTCCTTCCTTTCCCCATACATTATTTCTCGTCTCCTTTTTCCTCCCTCAGTGCCACCCTCCTCCCTCCTCTCCTCCTCCTCTTTTTCCCCCTCCTTTCCTCCAGACAATGGATGGAAGGAAGAAGAGGAGGAGGAGGCAAGGAGACATATGGAGGGAGGGAAGGAAGGAAGTGGAAGACATAAATAAAAGGGAAGGAGAGAAGGAGAGAGATGGATGGAGGGAAGGAGGGAGGGGGCGGAGAGAGAGAGAGAGAGAGAGAGAGAGAGAGAGAGAGACGCCATTGGACAGACAGAATACATAATTTCCCCAATACATGTCTGTTTCTGTGACGGGCCAACTTTGAGAGAGAGAGAGAGAGAGAGAGAGAGAGAGAGAGAGAGAGTTAACGCTTTTATTTATTTTTTTCTGATTATAGCAAATATCACCATATCCATTTTTTCCCCTTTTCTTCGCTTCCTATTTTCCATCTTATATTTCCTCCACTCCCTCCTTCTCATTCTCTTCCCTCCTTGCTTCTTTTCCTCCCTCCTTTCTTTCCCTTTCTTCATGTTTGTTCTCATTTTCTTTCCTCTTCTCTCCTTTCTCCTTTTCTTCCCTCCTTTCACTCCCCACGATTTTGCTCAATTTCTTTCCTCTCCCCTCCTTCCTTCTTTTCATCCCTCCTTTTTTTCCCTTTCTTCATGTTTGTTCTCATTTCCTTTCCTCTTCTCTCCTTTCTCCTTTTCTTCCCTCCTTTCACTCCCCACGATTTTGCTCAATTTCTTCCCTCTCCCCTCCTTCCTTCTTTTCATCCCTCCTTTTTTTCCCTTTCTTCATGTTTGTTCTCATTTCCTTTCCTCTTCTCTCCTTTTCCTTTTCTTCCCCCCTTTCACTCCCCTCATTTTTTCCCTCAATTTCTTCCCTCTTACCTCCTTGCTTCTTTTCCTCCCTCTTTTCTTTCCCTTTCTTCATGTTTGTCCTCATTTCCTTTCCTCTTCTCTCCCTTTCCTTTTCTTCCCTCCTTTCACTCCCCTCATTTTTTCCCTCAATTTCTTTCCTCTCCCCTCCTTCCTTCTTTTCCTCCCTCCTTTCATGTTTGTTCTCATTTCTTTTCCTCTTCTCTCCTTTTCCTTTTCTTCCCTCCTTTCACTCCCCACGATTTTGCTCTCAATTTCTCCCCTCTTTCCTCCTTGCTTCTTTTCCTCCATACCTTTTTATCCTCTTCCTCTCTTTCATTTTTTTTCCTTTCCTCTTTTTTTTCTCTCATATAAGGATCGAAAGAGCTATACCTTACAAGAGTGGTAGTAGTAGTAGTAGTAGTAGTAGGAGGAGGAGGAGGAGAGACTGACGGTAAGACACAATTAAAAGGTAGAGGAAGAGGAGGAAAAAAAGGTAGGAAGAAGCGGAGGAAAGGAGAGAGAACACGCGGGAAGAAAAGACAAGGGAGAGAGAGAGAGAGAGAGAGAGAGAGAGAGAGAGAGAGAGAGAGAGAGAGAGAGAGAGAGAAGTATATAATAACGAAGGAAAGGAGGAGGGGAAACATGAAGGAAGAGGGGAGAGGAAAGAAAGGACGGAAGAAGAAGAAGAAGAGGAAGTAGGCCGAGTTATAGGCTGTTGAGGGTTTTCATAAGATTGCTAAGTATTGTGCCTCACGCCTTCTCTCACCGACCGATGACAAGCACCAACACACGTCACCTTTTCTATACATATCCTTACCTTACCTCAGGGCATGGGGGGAGGGGGAGGAAGGAGAGTCGTCACCCTTTGTATACATATCCTCAGCTTACCTCGATGCATGGGTAGAGGGGGAGGAAGGAGAGTCGTCACCCTTTTTAATATCTATCCTTAGCTTACCTCAGGGCATTGGGGGAGGGGAAGGAGGAGACGTCACCCTTTTAATACATATCCTTAGCTTACCTCAGGGCATTGGGGGGGAGGGGAAGGAGGAGAGGAATGGGGAAAGGAAGAGGGGAAGGGGAAAATTGGAGAGGTTCTTATTTTCCCACATTCCTGATAACGTTTTTCATTTTACCCAATTTTTACTCTTCCTGTTCTCACTCTCTCTCTCTCTCTTCACTTTCTGTTCTCTTTCTGTTTTCTCTCTTTCCCTGTTTTGTTCCTGTTCTCTCTCTGTTCTCTCCCTGTTCTCTTTCTGTTCTCTCCCTGTTATTTTTCCTTGTTCTTTCCCTGTTCTCCAGCTGTTCTCTTCCTGTTCTCTTCCTGTTCTCTTTCTGTTCTCTCCCTGCTATTTTTCCTAGTTCTTTCCCTGTTCTCCAGCTGTTCTCTCTCCCTGTTCTCTCCCTGTTCTCTTTCCCTGTTATTTTATCACTTTTCTTTCTTTCTTCCTTCCCCTTCCATCTTTTCATCCTTCATGTTCTCTCCTTTCTTTTTCTTTTCCTTTTCTCTACTATTTTTCTTCTATTTTTTCATCTTCAACCTTTCCTCCCTTATACCTGGTTGCTTCAGTCTCTCTTCCTCCTCCTCCTCCTCCTCCTCCTCCTCTTCTTGGCCGTCTTCCTCCTCTTCCTCGTTTGGCTCGTCCTCCAGCTAATCTACATATATCTTCCCCTTCCTCCTCCTCCTCCTCCTCCTCCCTCCCTCCCTTCTCCATTTCCAATTCTTCCTCCTCTTCCAATCTTTCCTTCTCTTTATAATCCTCTCCTGTAGTATGCAGCTCATTGTACCTGTTCCCTAATTAATTTACCTTCCTCCTCTTCCTCTTTCTCTCCCTCCTCCTCCTCCTCTTTCTACTCCTTTCTACTTTTCCCTCTATTTTTCCTTATTCTCTACTTCATCCTCCTCCTCCTCTTCTTGGGATTTCTTCTATTTCTCCTCCTCCATCCCCTCCTCCTTTTCTTCCTCCTCCTCCTCCTCCTCCTCCTCCTCCTCCTCCTTCTACTCCTTTCTACTTTTCCCTCTATTTTTCCTTATTCTCTACTTCATCCTCCTCCTCCTCCTCTTCTTGGGATTTCTTCTATTTCTCCTCCTCCATCCCCTCCTCCTTTTCTTCTTTCTCCTCCTCCTCCTCCTCCTCCTCCTCCTCCTCCTCCTCCTTCTTTTCCAACTACTGCTCATTTCACTCTTACGCTTCCTCTTCCTCCTCCTCCTCTTCCTCCTCCTCCTCTTGTTGTGAGACCCTACAAGTGTGTTATTTCGACTTCTTTCTCCTCCTCATTTTTATTCTTCCTTTCTTCCTTCTCACCTCTTTCCTCTGCTTCCTCTCTCTTCCTTGTCTCTTGCTCCTCTTCCTCTTTCTTCCTTCCTTCCTTCCCCTCTTTTTTATTCTTTCCTGTTTTGTTTTTCTTTCCTTCACATTCTCTCTCTCTCTCTCTCTCTCTCTCTCTCTCTCTCTCTCTCTCTCTCTCTCAACTGGTCAAAAGGAGAGAGAGAGAGAGAGAAGAGTGTGAGCTAGGGGTGTGTGTATGTGTGTGTGTGTGTGTGTGTGTGTGTGTGTGTAGGTAGGTAGGTAGGTAAGGGTGCATCAAAGGAAGAAGGGAGAGAGGGAGGGGAGGAGGAGGGAGAGACTGAAGAGTTTTGAAGGAGAGAGAGAGAGAGAGAGAGAGAGAGAGAGAGAGAGAGAGAGAGAGAGAAGGTAGGTAAGCATATATAGGGAGGGAGGGAGATAGGGAGGAGGAGGAGAGGAGCGTGCTGAAAAGGGAGAGCTGGATAAGGAGGAGGAGGAGGAGGGGGTGGTAGCGAGGAAAAGGGAGAGAAAACGAAGTAGGAGAGGAGAAGGAAGGAAAAGGGAGAGTAAAATAGGGAGAGGAGAGAGAGAGGGGCGCTGCTGTTTACATTATAGGAAGGAAGGTAAGGTAAGGATGAGAGGGAGTTAGGGAGGTAGACTGGTAAAGGAAAGGGAGATAAAGTGTAAGGGAGGTAGGGATGTAGGGTAAGCACGCCTGATTGGGAGGATGGAGCAATAGACAGCAAGAGAAAGAGGGAGAGAAAAGGGAGATAAAACGAAGTAGGAGAGGAGAAGGAAGGAAAAGGGAGAGTAAAATAGGGAGAGAAGAGAGATAAAGAGGGGCGCTGCTGTTTACATTATAGGAAGGAAGGTAAGGTGAGGTAAGATAAAGTTAAGGATGAGAGGGAGTCAGGGAGGGAGACTGGTAAAGGGAAGGGAGAGATAGATAGGCAGGAATATATGAGAAAAGGTAAGGATGAAAGGGATGAAAAAAGTAGGGAGGTAGATAAGTGAATAGGCATGTAGGGAAAGGGAAGGGTGAGATAGGTAGACAAGGAAACATGGAAACATGGACTAGCAGGCAGCAGAAAGCCTGTTGGCTCATTACTAGGCTGCCTGCGTTCAGTGATTTAATCAATCCGTTTGCCACAGGAGTGGCTTGCAGGGAAGGATTAAAGCACTTGTGTACCTACTCTTGGGAACGTTCAGTTCACTCCCGTTGCAGCAAAGTGGCGATCAATGCGTTTCTTGAAGGAGTTGATGGTCTCTGCGCTAACCACTTCTGCAGGAAGGCTGTTCCAGTGGCGAACAACTCTATTCGAGAAATAACTCCTGCCGATGTCGGTATTGCATCGCTTTGCTTGAATTGTTTAGGCACAAAGGGAGGCAGGCAGGTAAAGGGAAGAGAAAGGCAGACAAGGAGGCATTGAGATAAGGGAAAGGAAAGCAAAGGTAAGGAAGAGTAAGATAACACAGTAGATGGAGATTTAGGTAGAGAGGGAGTTACATAGGGAAGAGGGAGGCAGAGAGGGAGGCATTGGGGTAAGGGGAAGGGAAGTGAAGGGGGGCAGGGGGGAGAGGCAGGGTCGTGTCTGACCAATACAAGTCGTGTCGAGGCGAGGCTGCGACCACTTGTGCCCCCTCTTCCCCTCCTTTCACCCCCCCCCTGAGGGGGCCTGGAAAGAGGGAGAGAAAGAGAGAGGGAAGAAGAGGAAAGGAGGGAAGTGAAGAGAGGGAGAGAAGAGGGAGGTAAGGGGAGAGGGAACAAAGTAGGAGAGGAGTAGGAAGGAAAAGGGAGAGAGAGAGAGAGAGAGAGAGAGAGACATGTTGAACAAGAAAATAAAAGTGTAGACAGGTAGACAGGGGAGGCACACACACACACACACACACACACACACACACACACACACACACGCACACACACGTAACCTTGTCTACACACACTAATGGGTAAAAAGACGAGAGAGAGAGAGAGAGAGAGAGAGAGAGAGAGAGAGAGAGAGAGAGGGGTTTATATTTTACCGAAGAATAGTAGAAAAAAGAAAAAAAATATGGAGGGAAGAAGAAAAGTTTATAATCGGAGCAGAAAGTGAAAAGGGTGAGGAAAAAGGAAGAAATGAAAACAGCCAAAAACAAAAAAAAAGGAAAAGAAAGAAGCTGATAAATTGAATTAGAGACGGAGGAGGTAAGATTGAATAGCAAAAAGAGGAGGAGGAGGAGAAGGAGGAAAAAAAAGCTGTGGAAAGGAGAGAAGGGAGAGACAGGATACAGCTGAATATTCGAAGGACAGAAGGAATAGACAGAACAGAGGTGATATTCGAAGGACGGAAGGGAAAGGTTACACGATGAAAATAAGTCGCGAAAAAAGACATCAAGGTGCTTCTGCAGGTATTAAGACATCGTTCAGGCAGGCCTTTACATAACCCAGCACCCGAACTGACACCTGAGGGCTTGATTGGCTGACAGGTGACATCCGGGACAGTAAGTGAACGAGAGAGGAACCAGAGGCGCCCGGAATGAAAAAAAGAAAGAAAGGAAGGAAAATGGAAGAAAGGAAGGAAAAGTGAGAGGAAGGGAGGAAAAATGAAAGAAAGGAGAAATGAAAGAAAGAAAGGAGAAATGAAAGAAAGGAAGGAAAAATGAAAAATGAAGGAAAAATTAAAGAAATGAAGGAGAACTGAAAGAAAGGAAGGAAAAATTAAAGAAATGAAGGAGAACTGTAAGAATGGAAGGAAAAATGAATGAAAGAATGGAAGGAGAAATGAGAGAGAGAGAGAGAGAGAGAGAGTTCCCATTTTAAGTTACAGGAATAAAAAAAAATATATAAAAGGCTGACAAGGCTTTTCACTGAAGGGGATGATGGTCTAGTTCTCTCTCTCTCTCTCTCTCTCTCTCTCTCTCTCTCTCTCTTACCTTGTCTAAATCGGACTTGGCACTTTACAAAAAAAGTTGAATAGTATTGTAAATGGAGGAGGAGGAGGAGGAGGAGGGGGAGCAGGAGGAGGAGGAGGAGGAGGAGGAGAAGGAGGATAGTGACGTAATGGAAGAGTTGAGGAAAATAAAAAATGAAAAAAAATCACATAAGATAAAAAAATAAGGAAAAGAGGAGGAGGAACAGGAAAAGAGAGAGGAACAGGAAAAAGAGGAAGAAAAGTGACTTAATAGAAGAGTAAAATAAAAAGAGAAGGAGGAGGAGGAGGAAAGCTAAAAAAAGAAAAGAAAAAAAAAGTAAAGGGAAGGGAAGAGGAAAAACATAATGGAAGGAATAATACAAAGAAAATGAGGAGAAGGAAGATGCGTTGTAGATTAAAGAAGTGAACCAGCGCTACACGAAAGCAGGAAGAGAAAGAGAAAAGAGATAAGAGGAACAGAAGGCCACGTGTTTTATGCTAGAAGAGAAAGTGTCTTTGTGTAATGAAGTGAAGGATTAAATTCATATATTGATCATGGGCCACACTCCATCCCCTCCACTCCTTCCTCTACCTCCACTCTTTGTCTCCTCCCTCCCTCCTCCTCCTCTATTTCCAACCCAGTCAAACACACGGAGGAAGAAAAGTGGGGAGAAAGGAGGGAGAGGAAAACTACAGAAAAAAAAAGACCAGATAAAAAATTAGACAGACAGACACAGAGAGACACATACTGACAGACATACACACAGACAGACACTTCCCTTCCTTCCTTCCCTTACCTCACCTTCTTTGTATGCATCGCGGGTTTCGAACGGTGCGGTGGGAGCGGGGGGGGGGACTGGCGGAGAGGAAGGCATGTAAGGGGTTGCCAGGTGCTGTGGGAAGTAAACATGTGCAAGGTAGAGGCAGGTGTTTGGGTATCAGGTGTGTATGGAAGGCAGGTATAGGCTTGCCACGATGTATATGGGATGACCAGGTGTGTGAGGACAGGTTTGGGATTGTCAGGTGTAAATGGTAGGTAACTGTCAAATGTAAACGGTAGCCAGGTAAATGATTTGTCAGGTGTGGGAGGCAGACAGGTAGGGGTTAAACGGCGGTGTAGTGCAAGTGTGTACCGGGTCGTCAGGTGTGGGAGGCAGACAGGTAGGGGTTAAACGGCGGTGTAGTGCAAGTGTGTACCGGGTCGTCAGGTGTGGGAGGCAGACAGGTAGGGATTAGACGGCGGTGTAGTGCAAGTGTGTACCGGGTCGTCAGGTACGTCAGGTGTGGAAGACAGGTGTAGGTGTCATCAGGCAAAGGGAGCAGGTGTGTACTGAACGATTACCACGCACACTAATGTACTCCCCTTCCCCCTCCCTCTCCTCCCCTCTCCTTCCCCTTCCCCCTCCCTCTCCTCCCTTCTCCTTCCCCTAGCTGCAAGTAACTTATTGATGATTTGCAACAAACACGTCTCTTAGAAGGGGAGGTTAGAGCCATGCGCAAACGAAGCTGCTCCCCTTTCCCCCTCCCAGACACTATCCTCCCCATACACTACCCTCCCCATTTACTACTACTACTACTACTACTACTACTACTACTACTACTATTCTACCACTACTAAGCTCCCCATACACTATCCTTCCCAGTCACTATCCTCCCCAGACACTATTCTCCCCAGAGCCTCGGAACGGCATTGAACGGCACTGTCTGTCGGGGAAGGTGTGTGAGGGAACGGTGTGAGGGGGTGGGGGGGCAGGTGTAGGGTTGTCAGGCAGGTGTGGCGGGTCGTTATGCGCGGGACAGGTGTGCCGAGGCAGGTGTCAGGCCCGCCGCTAACACACGCATATCGAACCGCCACTCAGTCAGGTGTGTGTGTGTGTGTGTGTGTGTGTGTGTGTGTGTGTGTGTGTCCTATTCTAACTACTACTACTACTACTACTACTACTACTACTACTACCATCATCATCACAATCACAACTACCACCACTATCACCACCTCCCTCCATCTAAAAGTAGTAGTAGTAGTAGTAGTAGTAGTAGTAGTAGTAGTAATGACGGTCCTAATAATAGCATCGGGTGTTGATATACTCCTAATAGTGATAAGAGAGATAATGATGATAGGGTCTGTGTTATTAATGGTGCTCTCCTTAATGGTAGTGATGATGGTGATAGTGGAGGTGATGGGGAGACCCTGGCGAAGATGATGGTGTTAATGGCTGTTATGGTGGTGGTGGTGGTGGTGGTTGAGAAAAAAAGGGGATAGGATAGTGGTGATATGTATGGTTGTATGGTGGTGAGAGAGAGAGAGAGAAAAAAAATTTGGTATCTGGTTTGTGTTACTTAAAAAAAATACTAATTAAAGAGAGTGTGTGTGTCTGGTCGGTGTGTTGCGTCTGGCTGTCTGAGTGGCTGTCTGTGTTGTGTTGTGTTGCGTTGTGTTGCTCCGCTGTGCCACTCATATTTAGGGAATGTGTATGTGTCTCTTTTTTTCTCGTTTTCAATATGTATCTTTTGCTTATTTTTTCCTCTCATGCTTTTCTTTTTCCTTCCTTTCTTCTTCAATCTCCATTTCCTCCATTCCTCCCCTTTCCTTCCTTTTTTTTATCTTCCTTACTTCTGTCCTCTCTCTCTCTCTCTCTCTCTCTCTCTCTCTCTCTCTCTCTCTCTCTCTCTCTCTCTCTCTCTCTCTCTCTCTCTGACTTCAAAAAGCCCGCTTCACATTTCACCCATTCACACTTACACCCTATTACAGCCATCTCCTCACCCTGTCCCATCCATTCATCCCTATGGCCGGTATCGTATGGTCACACTCTTCCACCCCTCACATTAACTATATTCAAAATGCCGAAAAGGAGATCAATCGGGTTCTAATGAGTGTGTTTTCAGGTTCATGGTACAGAAGAAGGGTCATAAAACTATCCCCCTTGAAATTCGCGAAAGTCCTATACGAAAGCCTAGTCAAATATTTCAGTTTCATGGTACAGAAGAAGGGTCATAAAACTACCCTTTGAAATTCGCGAAAGTCCTACACGAAAGCCTAGTCAAATATTTCAAGTTCATGGTACAGAAGAAGGATCATAAAACTACCCCTTGAAATGCTGGAAAGTCCTACGAAAGCCTTGTCAAATATTTTAAGTTCATGGTACAGAAGAAGGATCATAAAACTACCCCTTGAAATGCTGGAAAGTCCTACGAAAGCCTAGTCAAATATATCAGGTTCATGGTACAGAAGGATCATAAAACTACCCCCCTTGAAATGCTGGAAAGTCTTACGAAAGCCTAGTCAAATATATCAGGTTCATGGTACAGAAGGATCATAAAACTACCCCCCTTGAAATGCTGGAAAGTCTTACGAAAGCCTAGTCAAATATATCAGGTTCATGGTACAGAAGGATCATAAAACTACCCCTTGAAATGCTGGAAAGTCCTACGAAAGCCTAGTCAAATATATCAGGTTCATGGTACAGAAGGATCATAAAACTACCCCCCTTGAAATGCGCAAAGTCCTATACACGAAAGCCTAGTCAAATATGTGTGCGTGGGCGCCGGAATGTCTATAAGAGTTAGAGCTATTGTATTACCACGTGTGACATTTCTCTCGTTTCAATATTGTGATGTGTTGTTGTTGCTTGGTCCTCTTTATAATATGTCGAGGGAGTGGCCGCGGCGGTGTGGGTGTGTGGCTTTAATATTTCAGCAGTAACGCTCAGCAACAAATAAAACTGCATACTTGTGTTGCTAAAACGGATACCAACTAAATCCTAACGAAGCAAACTTTTTCTGCAAACTACAAACCTGTCTAAGCCATCCATGTCTGCCTCCCACACGTGATAAATCCCTTACCTGCCTACCGTATACACCTGTCTCCTCACACACCTGGTCATCCCATATACGTCTTGGCTAACCTATGCCTGCCTACCATATACACCTGACAGTCCCAAACCTGCCTTCTCACACACCTGGTCATCCCATATACGTCTTGGCTAACCTATACCTGCCTACAATATACACCTGACAATCCCACATCTGCCTTCTCACACACCTGGCCATCCCATATACGTCTTGGTTAACCTATATCTGCCTTCATACCTGCCTTAGTTAACCCAAACCCAGGTAAATGAAACCCAACGTAACCTAACACCATATACACCTGACAATCTCACACCTGTCTCCTCACACACCTGGTCATCCCATATACGTCTTGGCTAACCTATACCTGCCTTCATACCTGCCTTGCCTAACCCAAACCCAGAGACCCAACGTAACCTAACCTAACTTCAACCATCCCAACACAATCACAGTCGAATCTTGCCTTG
>NC_066517.1:22245039-22250039 GCF_024679095.1 Eriocheir sinensis | reverse complement strand
CCACACGTGACGTAGGAGAATTTATTGCCCTTTAGACCTCAGCACGTGTATTTTCTCTCTCTCTCTCTCTCTCTCTCTCTCTCTCTCTCTCTCTCTCTCTCTCTCTCTCTCTCTCTTGAGGTTATGTATATATTCTTTTGTTGATGCTGTGTGTGTGTGTGTGTGTGTGTGTGTGCGTGTGTGTGTGTGTGTGTGTGTGTGTGTGTGTGTGTGTGTTACTTGCAACATTTCAACATTCTTTTCTCCTTTTCGTCTCCTCCTCACATTTTTTTTTTTGTTACTTTGTTGTCTAGCCGCAGAGAGAGAGAGAGAGAGAGGGGGAGAGAAACGTGGCGTGTCTCTCAAAGCACCCTGACCTGCCTTTCTCTCTCTCTCTCTCTCTCTCTCTCTCTCTCTCTCTCTCTCTCTCTCTCTCTCTCTCTCTCTCTCTCTCTCTCTCTCTCTTCCTTCTTCCTTCTTCCTCTCTTCTTTCTTTTCTTCTTCCCTTTCTCTTCCTTCTTCCTCTTTTCTTCTCTTTCTCCTCTTCTCTTCTTCTCTCTTCCTTCCTTCTCTTCCTCTTCCCTTTTCTCTTCCTCCTCCTTTGTTCTTCCTCTCCTCCCACCCCCTTCCTTCGTCTCTTCTCTCATCATCCTCCTTTCTTCCCTTCTTCCCTCCTTTGTTCCTCCTGGCCTCCCTCCATTCTTCCTCCTCCTCCTCCTCCTCCTCCTCCTCCTCCTTCTTCTCTACGCAACTCACAAGATTTAGTCTCGACAGGTGAGGACAAGGTAATTTGGGGCACTAGGGGGGAGGAGGAGGAGGAGGAGGAAGAGGAGGAGGAGGAGGAGGAGGTTATAAAAGGGAGGAGTGAGAGGGGATGACAAAAAGACGACGTTGAGTTTTGGTAGAATATAGGAAGAAGACGAAGAAGAAGAAGAAGAAGAAGAAGAAGAAGAAGAAGAAGATGATGATGGTGATGATGAAGTGAATGATGATGATGGTGAAAAAAAGAGAAGGATGTGGATAAAGGAGAATGGAGAAGGGAAGAAGGAGAAATATGATAAAAAGTGGAATAAGGATAAGAGGAAGATAGGTTTGAGGAAGAGAAAGTGAAGGATTAAAAAAAACATTAATACAAAAAAGAATAATATTAATAGAAAGGAAGAGGAGGAGAAAGGAAGAAGAAGGATGGGGAAAGAGGAGGAAGCCAAAAGAAAAAGACGGCAGGAAAAGAAAAGAAGAAAAGAGAAGGAGGATATAGAAAGACAAGAGAGGAGAGGAAAGGAGAAGGAGGAGGAGGAGGAGGAGGAAGAGGAGGGAGAAAAAGAAGACAAGAAGTATAAGACAAAGAAAGATAAACAAAGAGAAAAGAAAAGAGGAGGAACTTGGACGTGGGAAGGAGGAGGAGAAAGAGGAGGAGGAGGAGGAGGAGGAGGATAAAGGAGGAGAGGAAGAAACTGAAAGAATAAGAAAACGAGAGAAATAAGAAAGGAAAGAGAAAAGGGAAAAACAATTAGAAAAAGAGAAGAAATTGGAGGAGGGAAAGGAGGAGGAGGAAGATAGGAGCAGAAAGAGGAGGAGGAGGAGGAGGAGGAGGAGGAGGCTAAAGTAACATTGTCGTCGCTACGCAGCCAAATTTGACACATTTCTGCGTTAAAAAAAAAAAAAAAAAAAAAAAAACGTCACCGGAAATACCGCTCATCTGCCACCCCGTGTTAGGACCGAATATACCGAGAGAGAGAGAGAGAGAGAGAGAGAGAGAGAGAGAGAGAGGTTAAAAATATACCCATGACATATAACTGTGTGTGCATGTGTGTGTGTGTGTGTGTGTGTGTGTGTGTGTGTGTGTACAACCAAGGCCATATATGTCAGCATTTTATTCATTCAGTCAGCCAGTCAGTCAGTCAGCCAGTCAGTCAGCCAGTCAGTTATTCAGCCACTCAGTCAGCCAGCCAGTTAGTCAGTCAGCCAGCCAGTCAGTCAGTCAGCCAGTCAGTCAGCCAGTCAGTTATTCAGCCACTCAGTCAGCCAGCCAGTTAGTCAGCCATTCAGTCAGTCAGCCAGTCAGTCAGCCAGTCAGTTATTCAGCCATTCAGTCAGCCAGCCAGTTAGTCAGTCAGCCAGCCAGTCAGTCAGTCAGCCAGTCAGTCAGCCAGTCAGTCAGCCATTCAGTCAGTCAGCCAGCCAGTCAGTCAGCCATTCAGTCAGCCAGCCAGTCAGTCAGCCATTCAGTCAGTCAGCCAGCCAGTCAGTCAGCCATTCAGTCAGCCAGCCAGTCAGTCAGCCATTCAGTCAGTCAGCCAGTCAGTCAGCCATTCAGTCAGTCAGCCAGTCAGTCAGTCAGCCAGTCAGTTATTCAGCCACTCAGTCAGCCAGCCAGTTAGTCAGCCATTCAGTCAGTCAGCCAGTCAGTCAGTCAGCCAGTCAGTCAGTCAGCCATTCAGTCAGTCAGCCAGTCAGTCAGTCAGCCAGCCAGTCAGTCAGCCATTCAGTCAGTCAGCCAGTCAGTCAGCCATTCAGTCAGTCAGCCAGTCAGTCAGTCAGCCAGTCAGTCAGCCAGCCAGTCAGTCAGCCATTCAGTCAGTCAGCCAGTCAGTCAGCCATTCAGTCAGTCAGCCAGTCAGTCAGTCAGTCAGCCAGTCAGTCAGCCAGTCAGTCAGTCAGCCAGTCAGTCAGTCAGCCAGTCAGTCAGCCAGCCAGTCAGTCAGCCAGTCAGTCAGCCATTCAGTCAGTCAGCCAGTCAGTTATTCAGCCATTCAGTCAGTCAGCCAGTCAGTTATTCAGCCACTCAGTCAGCCAGTCAGTCAGCCATTCAGTCAGTCAGCCAGTCAGTTATTCAGGCACTCAGTCAGCTTGGAAAATAACGTTGCCTTGGAGTCGCGTCGCTCGTCAGTCGGTCAGCCAGTGTTGTTTTTATCGATGTTGTTGTATTACGTCAAAATAGGATTAGCACCGGCAAGCTAATTGGAACGGGAATGAAACCAAACAAACGATCTGGGAATAATAAGTGAGAGAGAGAGAGAGAGAGAGATTTTAATTGGTTTGCTCACCTGAATTAATATCTTTTACCTGAACGATCTTGAATTTACACCTGAGCCACGCCTGAAAGGAGGACGAGGAGGAGGAAGAGGAGGAGGTGGTGGTGAAAGAGGAAGAAATAAGAAGGAAAACGAGAAAATTAGTACTCTCTCTCTCTCTCTCTCTCTCTCTCTCTCTCTCTCTCTCTCTCTCTCTCTCTCTCTCTCTCTCTCTCTCTCTCTCTCTCCTTCCCTCCCTCCCTCCCTCCCCTCCCCTCCCCTCCCCTCCCTTCCTCCGCCTTACCCTTCACTATTGGTTGGTTATCCCCCCTTTCCTCCACTCCCTCCCTCCCTTCCTCCATCTCATTACCTATTAGAGTACACCTTCCCTCCCCCCCCCCCCCGCCCTCCCTTTATCTTACTCTCCCTGCTTCTCTTCTTACCCTCCTTTCCTTCATTCTCTCTCTCTCTCTCTCTCTCTCTCTCTCTCTCTCTCTCTCTCTCTCTCTCCGTTTGTTTACCTCTCACCCTCCCACTTTAAGAAGCCCTTCGTTGTTGTTGTTGTTGTTGTTTTTGTGTGCTTGTTTGGGCTGAAGAGGAGGAGGAGAAGGAGGAGAGAAAGGAGGAGGAAAATGGATAAAAGTAAAAGAGGAATGCGGAAGAAAGTCGAGGAATTAAACAAAAAAAGCAGAAAGGAAAAAGAAAAATGAGGAGGAGGAGGAGGAGGAAGAGGAGAAAAGGGAGGGTGGTGGAAGAGGCAAAGGAGGAGGGAGATGAAGAAAAGTAAAAGAGAAAGGAGGGCGTTAAAGAGGAAGAGAACGCGTACGAGAGAAAGTCGTGGAATTAAAAAAAAAAAAAGAAGGGAAGCAAGGAAGAAATGGAGAAGAAAGCAGAGAAGAAGATAGGAAGAAGAGAAAAAATGGAGATAGTTTGGTAAGGAATATCGCGAGGGAAGAGAAAATGGGAAGAGGAAGAGAAAGAAGAAAGGAGGAAAAAGAAGAGGAAGAGGAAGAGAAAGAAGGGAGGAGAAAAAAGAAGAGGAAGAGAAAGAAGGAAGGAGGAAAATGAAGAGGAAGAGAAAGAAGGAAGGAGTTTAAAGAAGAGGAAGAGAAAGAAAGGAGAAAAAAGAAGAGAAAGAAAGGAGTTTAAAGAAGAGGAAGAGTAAGAAAGGAGGAAAAAGAGGAAGAGAAAGAAGGAAGGAGTTTAAAGAAGAGGAAGAGAAAGAAAGAAGGAGGAAAAAGAAGAGAAAGAGAAAGAAGGAAGGAGGAAAATGAAGAGGAAGAGAAAGAAGGAAGGAGTTTAAAGAAGAGGAAGAGAAAGAAAGGAGGAAAAAGAGAGGAAGAGAAAGAAAAATGAAGAGGAAGAGAAAGAAGGAAGGAGAAAGAAGAGGAGAGAAAAGAAAAGAAGGAGGAAAAAGAAGAGAAAGAGAAAGAAGGAAGGAGGAAAATGAAGAGGAAGAGAAAGAAGGAAGGAGTTTAAAGAAGAGGAAGAGAAAGAAGGAAGGAGGAGAAAGAGGAGGAAGAGAAAGAAGAAAAGAGTTTAAAGAAAAGAAAGAGAAAGAAAGGAGGAAAAAGAAGAGAAAAAAAGGAGAAAGGAGGAAAAGAAGAGGAAGGAAAGAAGGAGTTCAAAGAAGAGGAAGAGAAAGAAAGGAGGAAAAAGAGAGGAAGAGAAAGAAAGGAGGAAAAAGAGAGGAAGATAAAGAAGAAAGGAGGAAAGAGAGAGGAAGAGAAAGAAGGAAGGAGGAAAAAGAAGAGGAGAAAGAAGAAAAAAATGAGAGGAGGAGAAAGGAGAGGAAGAATAAAAAAAGAAGAGAGTGAGAAATAAGAATAGAGGAAAAAGAAGAGGAAAAGAAAAAAGAAAAGAGAATGAGAGAGAGAGGAGGAGAAAAGAAGAGGAAGAAAAAGAAAAGAGGAGGAAAAAACAAGAGGGAAAGAAAGAAGGAAGGAGGAAAATGAGAGGAAGAGAAAGAAAAAAAGAGGAGAAAGGAGAGGAAGAAAAAAGAAGAGA
>NC_066517.1:22227539-22235039 GCF_024679095.1 Eriocheir sinensis | reverse complement strand
CATTCATTCAACAAAAAACAACACACTCGGCCGCCCATTCCTCCACATTAAACATTCACAACAACAGGATTCATTCATTCAACAAAAAACAACAGACTCGGCCGCCCATTCCTTCACATTAAACATTCACAACAACAGGATTCATTCATTCAACAAAAAACAACAACCTCGGCAGCCCATTCCTCCACATTAAACATTCACAACAACAGGATTCATTCATTCAACAAAAAACAACAGACTCGGCCGCCCATTCCTCCACAGTAAACATTCACAACAACAGGATTCATTCATTCAACAAAAAACAACACACTCGGCCGCCCATTCCTCCACAGTAAACATTCACAACAACAGGATTCATTCATTCAACAAAAAACAACACTCTCGCCCATTCCTTCACATTAAACATTCACAACAACAGGATTCATTCATTCAACAAAAAACAACAGACTCGGCCGCCCATTCCTTCACATTAAACATTCACAACAACAGGATTCATTCATTCAACAAAAACAACAGACTCGGCCGCCCATTCCTCCACATTAAACATTCACAACAACAGGATTCATTCATTCAACAAAAAACAACACACTCGGCCGCCCATTCCTCCACATTAAACATTCACAACAACAGGATTCATTCATTCAACAAAAAACAACACTCTCGGCCGGCCATTCCTCCACATTAAACATTCACAACAACAGGATTCATTCATTCAACAAAAAACAACAGACTCGGCCGCCCATTCCTCCACATTAAACATTCACAACAACAGGATTCATTCATTCAACAAAAAACAACACACTCGGCCGCCCATTCCTCCACATTAAACATTCACAACAACAGGATTCATTCATTCAACAAAAAAACAACAGACTCGGCCGGCCATTCCTCCACATTAAACATTCACAACAACAGGATTCATTCATTCAACAAAAAAACAACAGACTCGGCCGCCCATTCCTCCACATTAAACATTCACAACAACAGGATTCATTCATTCAACAAAAAACAACAGACTCGGCCGGCCATTCCTCCACATTAAACATTCACAACAACAGGATTCATTCATTCAACAAAAAACAACACACTCGGCCGCCCATTCCTCCACATTAAACATTCACAACAACAGGATTCATTCATTCAACAAAAAACAACACTCTCGGCCGGCCATTCCTCCACATTAAACATTCACAACAACAGGATTCATTCATTCAACAAAAAACAACACACTCGGCCGCCCATTCCTCCACATTAAACATTCACAACAACAGGATTCATTCATTCAACAAAAAACAACAGACTCGGCCGCCCATTCCTCCACATTAAACATTCACAACAACAGGATTCATTCATTCAACAAAAAACAACAGACTCGGCCGCCCATTCCTCCACATTAAACATTCACAAAGACAGAGATGCGAAGTCTTGTTGGCCATTCGATGTCATCCTAATTTGGGCCATAGGGTCTGTGTGGTCTGGATATCTATGTTAATGTAAATATTTGACCCCCCCCCCCCAACTCTCTCTCTCTCTCTCTCTCTCTCTCTCTCTCTCTCTCTCTCTCTCTCTCTCTCTCGAGTCTTTCTTTCTTTTTTTTCCCTTTTTTTTTTTGGATGGGGTTTGATCGCTTTCTCTTGTCCCTGAATGTGTAAAGGCAGACTCCCTGTGTGGGTGGAGTGAGTGTGGAAGAGGGGGGGGGGAGGGGGATAGGAGGGAGAGCATGGGAGTGGGGAGGGGAGTAAGGGGAGTTGGCAGCTGTTCACACCCCTCAGGAAACCCTCCCCCCTTACCCTTCCTTCCTCTCCTTCTCCCCTTCCCTTCACCCCGCTCCCCTCCCTCCCCTCCCCATATCCTCCTCCTTATCACAACCGTCTTCCTCTCCTCTTCCTTTCTTCTTCCCTTCTCCTCAGTTCTCCTTTATCCCCTCCTCCTCCCCTTCCCCTCCCATTTCTTCCATGTATTTTTCCCTTAGTTGTCCCTCCCCCCCTTCCCCCCATCCTCTCTCCACTGCTCTTCTTCCCCACCCCCTTGTCCCCTTGCTGTGTGTGTGTGTGTGTCAGTCCGTGCGTGGCCTTATCTGTGGCAAGACTTGTGTTGTGCCTCTCGTGTGTGTGTGTGTGTACGTGTTTCGTGTTTGGTGTGCGTGTACGTGTGTGTGTACGTGAGTCTTTTTGCGACGTGTGTGTGTGTGTGTCGGAGGGGCGAAGGGAGGAACACGCCACAGGGAGCTACTTACTGTCTTCCTCCTCCTCCTCCTCCTCCTCCTCCTCATCTTCCTCTTCCTCATAACGTTTCAGGAGCTACTTACAGGTCCTCCTCCTCTTCCTTCTGTTCCTCCTCCTCCTCCTCCTCCTCATCCTCATCTTCCTCTTCCTCATAACGTTTCAGGAGCTACTTACAGGTCCTCCTCCTCTTCCTTCTATTCCTCCTCCTCCTCCTCCTCATTTTGCTCTTCCAAATAACGTTTCAGGGGCTACTTAACAGTCCTCCTCTTCCTCCTCGTCCTCCTCCTCCTCGTCTTTGTCCTCCGGTGAAGTAGCAGGAAGAGCAGAAGCATGAGCAGGAGGAGGAGAAACAGGACAATGACCAGTAGGAGGAGGAGGAGGAGGAGGAGGTAATCACGGTAGGGTGTGATCAGGATGTAGGTGGTTGGGGACGTCCGGTGTTACCTCCTCCTCCTCCTCCTCCTCCTCCTCCTCCTCTTCCTCCTCATTTTGCTCTTCCTCATAACGTTTCAGGGGCTATTTACAGTCTTCCTCCTCTTCCTTCTGTTCCTCCTCCTCCTCCTCCTCCTCCTCCTCCTCCTCCTCCTCCTCTTCCTTAACGAGAGAGGGTAACCGCAGTCCACCACCACCACCACCGCCACCGCCATTACCACAACGTCGGGCTTGTTACACGTGTTTTTCACCAACAAAACCAAAAACAACAACAGAGAGAGAGAGAGAGAGAGAGAGAGAGAGAGAGAGAGAGAGAGAGAGAGAGAGAGAGAGAGAGAGAGAGAGAGAGAGAATCACCTACGACTCCTTCTCTTCCTCCTCCTCCTCCTCCTCTTCCTCCTCTTCCTCCTTCTCCTCCTCCTCCTCCTCCTCCTCCTTTTTAAGATTGGCACGACGCTCAAACTGAAAACTTGTAATGTGGAGTAAAAAAACTTTAATTCGCCGCCCATTCACGGGACAGGCGGCGACTTTAAGGGCGGACGGGCGGGCGGGGCGGGAAAGAGGTATGAGGGAGGAGGAGGTTGGACGGGAAAGTGCTTGAGAGATTGATTGTGCACTGATATTGAACATGATTTGGGCTGGAAAGTCTTACATGCTGCTGTTTTGTGGCCGATAACAAGCAAGAAAGAGTGGTTATGACATGCTCTGAGGGGAAGGGGTAGCTGTTGGGCGGGTTTTGGGCTGGATTTAGTTTGAAGGGTCTGATGTTTGTGGTTTTGATGCCGTTAAAGAGGAAGAAAGGGTGATTCTGGACACGCTGTTGTGGGGAGATGGATGAGTGGTAGTTTTGGGGGCGGGTATTGGGCTGGAAGGTGACTGGTATTGGGCTGGAAGGTGACTGTGGTATTGGGCTGGAAGGTGACTGTGGTATTGGGCTGGAAGGTGACTGTGGTATTGGGCTGGAAGGTGACCGTGGTATTGGGCTGGAAGGTGACTGTGGTATTGGGCTGGAAGGTGACTGTGGTATTGGGCTGGAAGGTGACTGTGGTATTGGGCTGGAAGGTGACTGTGGTATTGGGCTGGAAGGTGACTGTGGTATTGGGCTGGAAGGTGACTGTGGTATTGGGCTGGAAGGTGACTGTGGTATTGGGCTGGAAGGTGACTGTGGTATTGGGCTGGAAGGTGACTGTGGTATTGGGCTGGAAGGTGACTGTGGTATTGGGCTGGAAGGTGACTGTGGTATTGGGCTGGAAGGTGACTGTGGTATTGGGCTAAAAGATGACTATGCTTGCGGGTGTGGACGAGGGATTGGGTGGAGGAAGGGTCGAGGGAGTAGGTGTATTGCGTGTTGTGTGTGTGGTGTGGTGGTCGAGAGAGAGAGAGAGAGAGAGAGAGAGAGAGAGATCCATAATGACGGTGGTGGTGGGGCCGAGTGGTGGTGGCTGGGGGATGGGGGGGGGGGGACAAGTTCATGATTGTGGTGGTGGTGTGGTGGTGGTGTGGAGTTGGGTGGAGGCATGACACTCACGCCAGCCAGGCCTCGGTTGGTGCCCTTCCTCCCCCTCACTCCCCTTCCCTCCTCGCTCCCCACCACCCACTCCTCCCCCAGTCTTCCTCCCCAGCGCGGCAAAAACTTTCTCCCCGCTAGTGCCCCGGGGTGAGGCACGGTGGGCGGGGCGGGTGACGGCGGGAGAAAGTGAAGCAGTCGTAGTAATAGTAATGGTGGTGGTGGTGGTGGTGGTGGTAGTGGTGGCCCTGAATGTGAAGCGGCGGAGGTAGTGGTGGCGGTGGTGGTGGCGACGTGCGGCATCTGTGGCCGTGCTGGTGACGCAGTGATACCCAGGAGCCGCCCTCCCTCACCACCTCCCTTCCTGCCCCTGCCGCCTCCTGCCCCCGGGGCATCGCCCGGCCTGCTCCTCCCTCCGGTGCCCCCCTTTCACACACACACACGCACACACAGGGCAGGCTCTGCACGACGCGGCTGCAGGAAGGAAGGAAGCCTCCAGAAGCGTGTGTTGTCGTAGCTTGGGTCGAGACGCAGCGGCGGCGGCTGGTGAGCGGCGGGACGCGGCCCGGCCAGCCAAGGTGAGGGCGGCTGGCGGCTTGCCCAGAGACGAGCCGGACTTAATGCCAGCGCCGGCTGTGTGCCCTGCCACCCGCCTCCCTCCCTCGGCCTCCCCCACCGTCTGATTGGGGCGGGGGCCAGAATCAGCCCCCAGGAGGTGGCTGCGGCGGCGGCGGCGGCAGTCCCGTCGGGTAGTGAGCGGGGCGCGGCCGTGTGCCTGGCGCGCTCCCCGACTGTCATGTGAACACCCCGTGGCCGCGAGCAGCACAGCGACGCCCCAGCAGCCGAGTCCTGCCGCGGTGTGGGTAGCGGTGCCGAGGCCGCCAGCACGACAGGCCCGCCGGGCTGTGAGGAGCGGGGGCTGCTGTGCCTCGAGGGGACTGTGGCGGCGGGCGCGGCCCCCGCTGGGTGGGCGTGGAGGCGGCGCCGCGTGGTCATGGGCGGCCAGGATGCTGTCGACCTGCTCCCCTGGTGGAGCCCCGGCGTGATACTGCCGCCGGACCACAGTCAGCGCCACCAGGCCCGTGACCCCCAGCGAGATCCCCTGCCGAACCCCCAGGCACGGAGGGAACTCCGCCGCCAACGGACCCACAAGGATCGGCGGCGCCGTGCCACGGGCGAGGAGCCGTGCCCGGACGGCTGGTGGGCGTGGTTGGAGCCCCGCTGGATGGTGGAGGCCGCGGGCGCCGTGTGGCGATGGAGCGTCACCGCGGGCGTGGTGGTGCTGACGCGGCTGCTGGCCGTCATCTGGAGGGGCGTGAGTGGCAGGGAGGAGCCATGGGCGGCCTCACTCAGCCTGAGCACCGAGCGTGACTCAAATGAGTATGAGTCTGGCGAGGCGCTCAGTGTGTCTGCCACGCGAGCCTCGGCCGGGCCGCGCTGCTCCCCTAGAGGAACGCCGCCGCGCGCTCTGCCCAGCCACTCCCCGCCGCGCTCCCTGCACTACGCGCAGCTCGTGCCCCCGCCTTCCCCTGCGGCCCCTAGTCCCCCAGGGTCGCCAGGGGCCCTGCGGGTTCCTCGCTCTTCCATGATTCACCCGCGGCATGAGCCCGTGGCCACGACAGCCCCTCTGTGTGACCCAGCGGAGGCACCTCGTGACCCCCTGCGGCATGGAACCACCAACCCCCTCCTGCAGGCGGTGGCGGGCTTCTCGTCGCTGCAGGACGAGATGATGCGGGCCATCAGGGAGGCCAAGGAGACCTCCTCGGCCTTGATGTTGAAGCGTCGTGACAGCGTCTCCTCCAGTGTGTCCGTGGGCTCGCTGCCATCCGTCGACACCTCCGGCAGTGGGCGTCAGCACGGCTCTTGCGTCAGCTCCATCGTCAGCTCCGTGGTGAGCTCCACCAGCCCCAGTCCCGCCAGGGAGCCTCGTCCGCCCTCGCCCCTTCTAGCGGCGCTTGACTCCCTGGACGGGGACTACGACCAGCACCTGGAGGAGAGCATCGAGTCGTCGCTGGCGGACCTGGAGCAACAAAACTCCGACACCGACACGGAGGTGGAGAATCTGAGCGGCGAGGGCGTCACCGTGAAGAGCACCCTCGTGCTGGACCTGACGCGCCGCCAGTGGACCCCCGACGCTACCTTCCCCAAGACCCTCACCGCCCCCGCCCCGGGCAGCGACGACCCTCCGTCCCCCAGCGGCCACGCCGTGGATCCCGGGGTGCAGTGTGAGAGTCAGCAGGTGATCCGGGCCATCGTGGACCTGGCCAGGGACTCCGATAGCGAGGACACACACACGCCCACTGCACCCGTGCCGCCCGCTGCCGCCGCCGCCCCAGACACTGCCCTCGGGGCCCTGCAGCGGTCACCCCAAGGACAGCAGCAGCAGCGGCTGCCCGCTCCGCGCCAGGACCCGACGGGACCCGCTGCTCCTACGCTCCTCGGTGCTGTCAGCTGCAAGACAGGCCAACGCGTGGCGGCGGCGGCGGCGGCGGCGGAAGAGTGGGTGGCGCGGAGCCCCGAGACGGCAACACCGCAACCTGATATTTGCCCGAGTCAGGAGAGGTCACACAAGGGCGCGGAGGGCAGCACGCTCCTCGCGGCGGAGTGCAGCAGGCCTGGCCAGGCTGGGGCGGCGCGGGGGGAAGCCAGGGACGAGCTGCCCCTCAAGGATGGGACGCAGCCTCCCGCACACCACCCGCAAGCCTCGGCCGCCCCCCAGCCCCCCCAGTCCGTGCCTGCACCTCCCCCGCCACCACCTCCCACGCCTACTGCTGCCTCGCCGCCGTCCCCCCTCACACCCCCGCTGCCCTGGTCCTCAGTTTCCCCCCCAGCGTCACCGCCTGCCTCGCCCCCTGCCTCGCCTCACAGCCCCAGTCATCATCATCATCGTCGTCATCAGCAACAACAACAAAAACATCAACAACAACAATCACAGCACGTGCCCGTAGGTCCTGCGGGAGTCTTGGGTGGGAAGGTTGCGGCGGCGGCCCCTGAGTTGAGCGCCGCCCTGGACATCACGGCGCTCAAGAACGAGATCACCGCCATCAAGGCCGAAATCCTGTCCCGGAAGGGCAAGAAGAGCCAGGCGGAGGCGGAGGCGGCGGCGGCGGAGGAGCGGTGCATCGTGTCGTCGTGCGAGGACCTGACGCACCTCAGGGATGAGATCCTGGCCCTCAAGCAGGACTTTTACTCGCTGCTGCACGAGAATTCCCTCAGCATGCAGGAGGCCGCCGCACGCCCCCCCTTGCCGCACCCGCGCCTCGGGGGGCCGCTGCTCAAACACCAACTCAAGTCCGTCAGCATCGACAACGTGGACGAGCTGAAGAAGGGCCCGGG
>NC_066517.1:22202539-22207539 GCF_024679095.1 Eriocheir sinensis | reverse complement strand
TCCTCTCGTAATGGCGTCATAGCTGTCTACCTGAGGGCAACACCTAATTTACCCATACAGGTAGAGGCCTCCCCAGTGATTTCCCTCCCTATACCTTACCTCCCCTTCCTTCCCTCCCTCCCTCTTACCTCCGTTCTCTCCTCCCTTTTACCTCCCTTCTCTCCTCCCTTGTCACATATACGTCTCTCAGTTGGTCTTTTTCCCTCCTTCTTCTTCCTCTTTTCTTCTCCCTTTCTTCCTTCCTTCCTCCTTCCCTCCACTTATATTCCGACCTCTCCTCTTTCTCCCCTTCTCCCTTCTCATATTCCTCCCTTCCCTCTTCTACCTCTCCAGTTCCTCTCCTTTTTTCTCATCCCTCTTTCTCTCCTTCCCTCCTTCCTCTCTTCTTCTTTTCCTTCTTCCTCTCCTCCTCTCCTCCTCCTCCTTCCTTCCTTCCCTCTCATACCTCTCCAGTTCCTCTGCCTTTATTTATCTTCTCTTCTTCTTCTCTTCCTTCTTCTTTCCCTCCTTCTTCCCCTCTTCTTCTTTTCCTTCATCCTCTCTTCCTTTCCTCTTACCTCCTTTCCTTCCGTCTCCAGATTTTCTCCCTTAATCTCCCCTTGCCTCTTCCTCTTTCTTTTCCTCCTTCTCTTCCTCCTTCTCTTTTTCCTTCCTCATCTCTTCTATCTCTTTTTTTTCTCATCTCCTTTGCCTTCTGTTTCTTCTGTATATTTTTTTTCCTTGCATCTCTCCTCTTTGCTGTTTCCTCCTTCCCTCTCTCCCCTTTCCTCCTCCTCCTCCTCCTTTTGTTCTCTCGTTCTCTCTCTCTCCCTCTTTGTCCTTATCTCTTTTCTTTTGTTGTTATTTTCGTCTTTCTTGATTTTTTCCTCTTTCGCCCTTCCTTCTCCTCCTCCTCCTCCTTCTCCTCCTCCTCCTCCTCCTCCTCCTCCTCCTCTATTCACTATCCCTCTTGTCTAACGTTCCCCCTTCGTTCATTACCTGCTGCTCCTCCTCCTCCTCCTCCTCCTCCTCCTCCTCCTCCACTTCCTCCTTCCTACCTCTTCTCTCCTCCTCTCTTCTCATTCCTCCGCCGTGAGTGAGCATCCTGTTTTCTGATATCCTCCGAGTCCTTATAGGAGGAGGAGGAGGAGGAGGAGGAGGAGGAGGAGTGGGTGAAATGAGGCATACTGGGAGGGAAGAGGAGGAGGAAGGAGGAGAGAGAGAGAGAGAGAGAGAGAGAGAGAGAGAGAGAGAGAGAGAGAGAGAGAGAGAGAGAGAGAGGATACCTTCCCTCTCGCCACACACACGCACTAACAGCCTGTGAGTGATGATGATGATGGTCTGAGAGAGAGAGAGAGAGAGAGAGAGAGAGAGAGAGAGAGAGAGAGAGAGAGAGAGAGAGAGAGAGAGAGAGAGAGAGAGAGAGAGAGAGAGAGAGAGAGAGACTTACCTTTGCCATTATCATCTGAAGGGGAGCTAAAAAAAAAATATTAAAAAAGCAAGAAAGAAAGTGAGTGAGTGAGTGATTTACCTGTGCTAGTGACGTCAGGTGAGAGAGAGAGAGAGAGAGAGAGAGAGAGAGAGAGAGAGAGAGAGAGAGAGAGAGAGAGAGAGAGAGAGAGAGAGAGAGAGAGAGAGAGAGAGAGAGACTGACTAAAAGGTTTGAGTAAAAAAAAATAGGAAGAAAGGAAGAGGGAAGTGGAGAAGAGGAAGAAGGAAGAGAGAAAGGGAGATTAAGGAAGAGTGTCTAAGGAATAAAGAGAGGGGGAAGAGGAGAAGGAAGAAGAAGAAGAAGAAGAAGAGGAAGAGTTTAGAGAAAGGAGTGTGGAAGGAAAGCTGATAAATTAAGAGGAAAAGAGAAAAAGTTAATAAAAAACATGAATATAGAGTAATGAACAGCGAGAGGAAGATAAATAGAGAGAGAGAGGAAAGAAAGAGAGACAAAAATTAACGAAGAAAATGGAAGGAAGAGACGAGGAGTGAAAGGAGATGAAAAAAAGGAAGAAAAGGAAAAGGAGAAGAAAGAAAACCGGGAGAGGAAGAAGTGAGAGGAAAAGAAGGAAGTGGAAGAAAAACTGATGAAGGAAATTAGGAAAAAAAGATGATGAATGAAGAAAGGAAGGAAAACTGAGGGAGGGGAAGAAAATGAAAGGAACAGAATATGAAGAAAAGATAGAAGAAAGAAAACGAGAGGAAGGGAGAGGGAGAAAAGTAGAGAGATAAGGAAGAAAGTGGAAGGGAAACTAAGAGGAAGAAAATGAAGAAAAGACAGAGGAAAGAAAACAAGAAAAGGGAGAGGAAGAAAGTGAAAGGGAAACTAAGAGAAAGAAAATGAAGAAAAGACAGAGGAAAGAAAACAAAAGAAAGGGAGAGGAAGAAAGTAAAAAGAAAACTAAGAGTAAGAAAGAACAGAAGAAAAGACAAAAAAGAAAACAAGAGAAAAGGAGAGGAAGAAAGATAGAGAGAGGAGGAAGAAAGTGAAAGGAAAATTAAGAGGGAAAAAAATTACAAGACTAAAAAAAAAGGAAAGAAGACAGAACAAGACCCACAAACGAGGGGAGGAAATAGAGAGAGGGGGGGGGAGGGGAAGGAGGGAAATCAGCTGTAGTTGTGACGTCATATGGAGGTGGGGAGGGGGAGCATTAGCACCGCCAGCACGCGCGCACCAACAACCTGGGAACTAGGTCACGTGATTTCCCTACCACATCCCCCCCCCCCCCTTACTTTACCTATACCTTCATCACCCCCCCCCCCCCCTACCTTACCCACCTTCATCACCTTCCCTTTACCCCTCCCTACCTTTCCTTACTGTCCTTATCTCCCTTATTTTTTTATTGTCATTATATTGTTTTTCTTCCCTTCCCTTCGCTTTTTGCTATCTCCCTATTTCCTTCGTTCCTTCCTTCCTTCCCTTATTCTCCTTCCTTCCTTCCTTCCTTCCTTCCTTCCCTTATTCTCCTTCCTTCCTTCCTTCCTTCCTTCCTTCCTTCCCTTACCTTACTGTCCTTATCTCCCTTGTTTTCCTTCCCTACCTTCTTCATCTCCCTTCCCTCCCCTTCCCTTCCTTTCCTTACTCTCCTTATCTCCCTTGTTTTCCTTCTCTACCTTCTTCATCTCCCTTACCTTCCTTCCCTTACTCTCCTTATCTCCCTTGTTTTCCTTCTCTACCTTCTTCATCTCCCTTACCTTCCTTCCCTTACTCTCCTTATCTCCCTTATTTTCCTTCTCTACCTTCTTCATCTCCCTTACCTTCCCTTCCCTTCCTTTCCTTACTGTCCTTATCTCCCTTGTTTTTTGTGTTGTTACCTTCTTGTTTTCCTTCCCTACCTTTATTTTATTTTCCTCTTCCTCATTTCCTCCCTTCTTTATTTTCCTAAACTCCATTTATTGCTGTGTTCTACTCCTCTTCCTCTTTTCGTTTCTCTTCTCTCAATGACTTTGCCTTTCTTTATTGCTCTCTCTCTCTCTCTCTCTCTCTCTCGACGTGCGTCATCATCACATTTTTATGGTGTAGTGTGACTTACCTTCAGGAGAGAGAGAGAGAGAGAGAGAGAGAGAGAGAGAGAGAGAGAGAGAGAGAGAGAGAGAGAGAGAGAGAGAGAGAGAGAGAGAGAGAGAGAGAGAGAGAGAGAGAGAGAGAGAGAGAGAGAGACCAGCAGATAGGTAAGCTAGCAGATAGTTAAATAGGTAAGCTAGCAGATAGCTAAATAGGTAAGCTAGCAGATAGTTAAATAGGTAAGCTAGCAGATAATTAAATAGGTAAGCTAGCAGATAGATAGGTAAATAGGTAAGCAGATAGGTAAATAGGTTAGTCAGCAGGTAGGTAGGTAGCAGGATTTTTTTTCATTATTCTTTCCTTTTTTTTTGCCATTGAACCGTTTCCTCTACTGTAAAAAAAAAAATATTTAAGTCAGCAGATAGGCAGGTAAATAGGTAAGCAGATAGGTGGGTAAATAGGTAGCAGATAGGTAGCAGCGGGGAGGAGCAGTAAGCAGTGTGGGAGCGTGTCAGGTGAGGAGGTAGGCGTGGCCCGCTGGCATAGTCGAGGCTGCATCATTACCGCTTAAAGGGGTGGACTCAGGACGCGGGGAGACCTCCACCCCGCCTCCTGACGCTGCCGACCCTTCCTCCTACTGCTGCTGTTCCTATGCTGGTGTTAGTGTTGATATTTGTTAGTTATCGTGTTATTTCTACCACCTATCAATCTACCCGCCTAATACCCCGCCCCTGACGCTGCCGACCCTTCCTCCTACTGCTGCTGTTCCTATGCTGGTGTTAGTTAGTTATTTGTTAGTTAGTTATTGTGTTATTTCTACCAGCTATTAATCTACCCGCCTAATACCCCGCCCCTGACGCTGCCTCCCCTTCTTCCCCCTAGGCCTACTCCTGCTGTTCCTATGCTAGTGTTAGGGTTGATTTTGTTGATATTTCTACCTTCCTATCGACCTACCCACCTCTCACCCCCCACCCCCCATGACACTGCCGACCCTTCCTCATACTCCTGCTGTTCCTATGCTAGTGTGAGTGTTGAGATTTTTACCTTCCTATCGACCTACCCACCTCTCACCCCCCACCCCCCATGACACTGCCGACCCTTCCTCATACTCCTGCTGTTCCTATGCTAGTGTTAGTGATGTTATTTCTACCTTCCATCGACCTACCCGCCTAATACCCCGACCCTGACGCTGCCTGTTCCTACTGTTCCTATGCTGTTCCTATGCTGTTCCTATGCCTCCCCTTCTTCCTCCTACTCCTGCTGTTCTTATGCTAATGTTAGTGTTGTTATTTCTACCTTCCTATCGACCTACCCGCCTAATACCCCGCCCCTGACGCTGCCGACCCTTCCTCCTACTCCTGCTGTTCCTATGCTGTGGTGTACGTGTTGTTATTTCTACATTTCTACCTACCTGTCAACCTACCCGTGGTGAAGGAGAGAGTGGTAGAGAGAGAGAGAGAGAGAGAGAGAGAGAGAGAGAGAGAGAGAGAGAGAGAGAGAGAGAGAGAGAGAGAGAGAGAGAGAG
>NC_066517.1:22157539-22197539 GCF_024679095.1 Eriocheir sinensis | reverse complement strand
GAGAATTGAGGAGATAAAGACCATGGGAAGGGAGGAAGGAAAGAGAACAGGAGGAGAAGAGGAGGAGGAAAGGAGAATATTGAGCAGGAATAAAGAGGAGATCAAGGAAAAAAAAGAAAGGAGATGAGATAATAGGAAGGAGAATAGAGGAGATAAAGACCATGGGAAGGAAGGAAGGAAGGAAAGAGATGAGAAGGAGAAGAGGAGAAGGAAAGGAGAATATTGAGCAGGAATAAAGAATAGACGGAGGAAAAAAAGAAAAGGAAAATAAATAGAAGAACTAAAGAGCATTGGGAGAGGAGGAAGGAAAGAAAATAGGAAGAAGAAAAGACGATGAGGATGACAGAATATTGATTTGGAATAAAGGGGAGATGAAGGGAAAAAGAGAGAGAAAAGGAAAGTAAATGGAAGAGATGACGAAAGGAAGGAAAAAAAGAGGAGGAGGAGGAGGAAGAGGAGGATGGGAAAGTATTGATTAGTAATAAAGAAAAGTTTGAGGAGAGGGAGAGAGAGAAAGTAAATTACAGAGACAGAGAAGGATGAGATGAGATGATAGGAAGGAGAATGAGGAGGACGAGGAAGAGGAGGAGGAAGGAAGGAGAAGAGGAGGAGAGATGAAGAATATTGATTAGTAATAAAGAAAAGTTTGAGGCAAGGGAGAGAGAGAAAGTAAATTACAGAGACAGAGAAAGATGAGATGAGATAATGAGAAGGAGAATGATGAGGACGAGGAAGAGGAAGAGGAGGAGAAAGGAAGGAGAAGAGGAGGAGGAGATGAAGAATATTGATTAGTAAAGAAAATAATAAAAAAAAGTTTGAGACTAGGGAGAGAGAAAGTAAATTAAAGAGACAGAAGGATGAGATGAAATTATAGGAAGGAGGACGAGGAAGACGAGGAAGAGGAGGAGGAAGGAAGAAGAGGAGGAGAGATGAAGAATATTGATTAGTAATAAAGAAAAGTTTGAGGAGAGGGAGAGGGAGAAAGTAAATTAAAGAGACAGAAGGATGAGATGAGATGATAGGAAGGAGAATGAGGAGGACGAGGAAGAGGAGGAGGAAGGAAGGAGAAGAGGAGAAGGAGAGATGAAGAATATTGATTAGTAATAAAGAAGAGTTTGAGGGAATGAGATGACGAGGAAGAGGAGGAGGAAGGAAGGAAAAAGAGGAGGAGGAGAGATGAAGAATATTGATTAGTAATAAAGAAAAGTTTGAGGCAAGGGAGAGAGAGAAAGTAAATTAAAGAGACAGAAGGATGAGATGAGATTATAGGAAGGAGGACGAGGAAGAGGAGGAGGAAGGAAGGAAAAAGAGGAGAAGGAGAGATGAAGAATATTGATTAGTAATAAAGAAAAGTTAGAGGAGAGGGAGAGAGAGAAAGTAAATTAAAGAGACAGAAGGATGAGATGAGATGATAGGAAGGAGGACGAGGAAGAAGAGGAAGAGGAGGAGGAGGAGGAGGAGGATAGGGACAGTAAGGAGGGGAATTGATTTTGAGGACGAAAGTAAATGGAGAAAAGTAAAAAATAAAAAAAATGCAGAAATAGGAGAAGGAAGGAAAGAGAAAGTAAAGCAGAAAAACAAGAATTGAGCAGGAAAGAGGAGGAGGAGAACAAGAACAAGAAGGAAAGGAGGAGGAAGAGGAGGAAGAAGAACAAGAACAAGGAAAGGGAGAGGAGGAGGAAGGGGAAACAAAGGGGTAGAAGTTAAGCAGGTCAACCCAGGAGGACAAGACGGAAAGTGGGTCAGGGTTGAGCAGGCCAGGAGGAGGAGGAGGAGGAGGAGAGGAAAGGAAAGGGGAAGACAGAGCGGCAGAGGAAGAGGAGGAAGGTCAAGGAAGGGAGGAGAGAGTCGTCGGGGTCATTGCAGGGAAGGGAAGAACATACGAAGAATGAGAGACGGACAGACAGGTAGACAGACAGACAGACAGACAGACAGACGGACAGACAGGTAGACAGACAGACAGACAGACAGACAGATAGACGGACAGACGGACAGACAGGTAGACAGACAGACAGACAGACAGACAGACAGACAGACGGACAGACAGGTAGACAGACAGACAGACAGACAGACAGACAGACGGACAGACAGGTAGACAGACAGACAGACAGACAGGTAGACAAGTAGACAGACATACAGGTAGACAGGTAGAGAGACATACAGGTAGACAGATAGACAGGTAGACAGACAGACAGACAGGTAGACAAACAGACAGACAGACAGACAAGTGGGAAGGAAAACAAAGACAGATGAAGAAATAAATAAACAGGAAAAACAGACAAAGAAATAGACAAGAAATTAATAAAAAAATAAAATAACCAACAAAAAAACGAGAGCTAAAGAAAAAATATATAAAAAGGAAATATAAAAAATGAAACTACAGAAAAAATAAACAAGAAAAATACGAAAGAAAACAGGAAAAAAAACACATTACTAGTAAAACGAATTAATAAGAAAACAAAATAAAAAGGAAAAGGGAAATAATATAACAGACACACTCACCACCACCACCACCACCACCATCACCACCACCACCACCACCACCACCACCACCACCACCACCACCTCCAAAACGTCGCCTCTGGTAATGGCAAGATCCTCAGCACCTTAATTACTTCCTAACTCCGCCGTAACTCCTCTCACACGGATTACACCAGGGCCGGGAGTGCCTGGAGTGCCGGTGGTGGTAGTAGTAGTAGTAGTAGTAGTAGTAGTAGTAGTAGTGGTTGTAGTAGTAGTAGTAGTAGTGGTTGTAGTAGTGGTGGTAGCGGTGATGGTGGTAATGTAATCAGTATACAGCATAATATAGTTGTAGTAGTAGTAGTAGTAGTAGTAGTAGTAGTAGTAGTAGTAGTAGTAGTAGTAGTAGTAGTAGTTGTGGTAGTAGTAGTAGTAGTAGTAGTTGTAGTAAAAGGTCCAGAAATTTGAGTTACTTGAAAGATAGCTCACTTTTCTCCTCTCTATCTCTAATTTGCACTTGAGAGAGAGAGAGAGAGAGAGAGAGAGAGAGAGAGAGAGAGAGAGAGAGAGAGAGAGAGAGAGAGAGAGAGAGAGAGAGAGAGAGAGAGACTGAAATAAATTGATCAATTTATACTTTTCTGTACACCATTTCATTCCATTGTCTTTTAAACATGTCTGTGTGTGTGTGTGTGTGTGTGTGTGTGTGTGTGTGTGTGTGTGTGTGTGTGTGTGTGTGTGTGTGTCCCTGAGCTGCCTTCAGTGGAATGAGGTGGAAAGAAATATTTTTTTGGAAATTAACGATGCGTGATTGTGGAGGTGATAGGGTGCTGGTGGTGGTGTTGATAGGGTGGTGGTGGTGGTGGTGGTGGTGGTGTTGATATGGTGGTGGTGGTGGTGGTGGTGGAGCAAGATAAGAGTAGAGGAAAAAGATAGAGAGAAATGTTGGTGGTGATGATGGTGGTGTAGGTGGTGATGGTGGTGGTGTAGGTGGTGATGGTGGTAGTGAGGGTGGTGGTGGTGATGGTGAAGCTGAGACAGTGAAGGGAGGCAAGTGGTGGTGGTGGTGGTGATGAATGTGGTGGTGGTGGTGGTGGTGGTTGTGGTGAGCGTCTGGTGGTGTCGTGGTCTGGGCGGCATGATGGAGTGTGATAGATGGTGAGAGAGAGAGAGAGAGAGAGAGAGAGAGAGAGAGAGAGAGAGAGAGAGAGAGAGAGAGAGAGAGAGAGAGAGACGCGTGCGGTGGTGGTTTATGGGTCAAGATTAAGTATGGTGGTAGTGATGGTGGTGGTGGTAGTGATGGTGATGGTGGTGGTAGTGTGGTGTTATATTGGCCATGTTAAGACTACATTTCCTCCTCCTCCTCCTCCTCCTCCTCCTCCTCCTCCTCTTCCTCCTTCACTTATATTAGATAATAAATAACGCCTCTTCTTGAATCCTTACTCTCTCTCTCTCTCTCTCTCTCATGTAAGTTAATAAAGACATAAAAAAATTCATTGAACCTTAAATGTGGAGAGATTATGCAAGAGAGAGAGAGAGAGAGAGAGAGAGAGAGAGAGAGAGAGAGAGAGAGAGAGAGAGAGAGAGAGAGAGAGTTTGTTTCTTTGTGCGTATATCCTTTGTTCCAATTATCCCTTTTGTGTGTGGTTGCAAAGACTAAAAATAAACGCAAAGGACAAAACGCAAATTAAAGTTAGCTCTCTTTCTCTCAACTCAGTACGAGGGTGAGTCAGAGGAAGAAAAACTGACTCACGCTCCCTCCCTCCTCTCTTCCTCCTCCTCCTCCTCCTCCTCCTCTTCCTCCTCCTCTTCCTCCTCCTCCTCTCTTCCCTCATAGTTCGTTACTCATCCCTGTCTTATCTCCTCCTCCTCCTCCTCCTCCTCCTCCTCCTTCTCCTTCTCCTCCTCCTCCTTTCATCTCTCCCTGTCCATTTTTCTTCTTTCTTCCTCATCTCCCTTCCTCCTCTTTTCTCCTTTTTTGTCTTATCTCCTCCTCCTCCTCCTCCTCCTCCTCCTCCTCCTCCTCCTCTTTCTCCTCTTCTTCCTTTCATCTCTTCCTGTCCATTTTTCTTTCTTCCTCATCTCCCTTCCTCCTCTTTTCTCCTTGTCATTCCTCCTCCTCCTCCTCCTCCTCCTCTCCTTTCTTCTTCCTCTCATCTTTTCCTTTGCATTTTCTTCTCCTTTCCTTCCTCCTCTTTTTTCCTTTCTTCCCCACCTTCTTTTGTTCCTCCCTCTCTCCTTTCTCTCTTTTTCGCATCTTTATCTCCTCTCTCCTTTCTCCTCTCTTTGTTTTTGTTTTTGTTTTCTCCTCCATTCGCCTTGAAAGGAAAGTTTTGAAATAATATTGTTTTTATTGTTTATCTCTCTCTCTCTCTCCACGCTTTATTTATTTTCGATACACAGGAAGTAACAGTCATCCGTGAAGAGAGAGAGAGAGAGAGAGAGAGAGAGAGAGAGAGAGAGAGAGAGAGAGAGAGAGAGAGAGAGAGAGAGAGAGAGAGAGAGAGAGAGAGAGAGAGAGAGAGAGAGGATGCTTGGATAGACACTGAAGCAGACTGAGGGAAGGGAAGGGAAGGGAAGCGAAATGAAGGGAAGCGAAGGGAAGGGGATGAGATGGGATGGGAAAGGATGGGAAGAGAAAAGGGGATAATGAAGTAGAAGGATGTTTTGTGAAGAGAGAAGGAAAGGGAGAAAACATGAAAGAAAGAGAAATGAAAGAGACGTGAAAAGAAAAAGGGAAAGGTCGTGAAGGGGAGGGAAGGGGAAGAAGATGTGAAAGGAAGGGGAAGTGAGTGAAGCCAAGGGAACGTAAAGGGAAGGGGGAAGAGGGAGGGAAGGGAAGGAAAGGGAAGGGGGAGGAGAGAATATGCAGCTGTGAGTGAGCCAAGGTGGTTCTGACGTCACGGAGAGATGAACGCTATTGTGTGTGTGTGTGTGTGTGTGTGTGTGTGTGTGTGTAGATAGGTTGCGTTGTGTTTTCCGTTTACATTATTCCTGTTTACATTTTTTTTTAAAGCTATCATTTTTACTAACACTGCCCATCACCACCACCATCACCACCACCATCACCACCACCATCATTAACAGCTCGCCACTACCACCACAACCACTAACAGCTCACCACAACCACCACCACCACCATCACCACGATTTAACAGATCACCATCACCACCACCATCACCACCAGTAACAGCTCACCACAACCACCACCACCACCACCATAAGCTCACCATCATCACCATCACCACCATCACTAACAGCTCACCTACCACCATCATCACAAACAGCTCACCACCACCACAACCACCACCACCACCACCATCAGTAACATCTCACCACCACCATCACCACCACTAACAGCTCCACCACCACCGTCACCACCACCCTCCTAACCACTTTTTCTCTCCCCCGCAGGACCGACATCCGTGACAGGGAGTTGGAGGAGGAAGAGAGAGAAGAACTTCTGGGCTCTGACGACGAGGAACAGGAGGACCCCTTCGACTACTGCAAGGGTGAGTGTTCGTGCGTGTGTGTGTGTGTGTGTGTGTGTGTGTGTGTGTGTGTGTGTGTGTGTGTGTGTGTGTGTGTGGCTGCCCCTTCACAATGCCCCTTCAAGACACCCACCCCATCTACCTTTAAAATTCCCATCACTCTTCCTCACTCACTCCCCTCCCATTATTTTCTTTCATGCCATACCGCTTGTGTGTGTGTGTGTGTGTGTGTGTGTGTGTGTGTGTGTGTGTGTGTGTGTTTTATTTTCCTTTTTTATGCTTCCTTCCTCCCTTTTTCCCTTTCCCCTCCCTTCTCCTTTTTCCCCTTCCCCTCCCTTCTCCTTTTTCCCCTTCCCCTCCCTTCTCCTTTCCCCCCTTCCCCCATCCCTTTCCCTTACCCCCTCTATCTCCCCTCCCCCCCCACACACACACCTTTACCCGCATAACGACACAGGTAACTCGTCCGTTCGTTTCCCTCGCACACCTGTTTCGTTAAGGCAGGTGTAATTGGTCCCCATCTGCACACCTGCCGTGATTGCTGACAGGTGTGATTGCTTCCATTGTGCACCTGTCCTTTTACACCTGTGCGCTCTGATTGGGTTACCTTTCCTCTCTGATTTAATTCGTTTGCCAGTGTCTATCTTTCTCTGTGCACCTATTTTTCTTCACCTGTGCTTCCTGGGTAATTGTTGCACCTGTGTTCCTACCTGTGTTTACCTTTTTCGTACACCTGAGAGTAAAGCGAAAGGGAGAAGGTAGAGAGGACAGGGAAAGGAGAAAGAGGAGAGTGAAGAGATGGAAAAGAAGAGAGTAAGAGAAGAAAGGGAATGAAAAGAAGAGCACTGAGAGAAATGGAGAGAAGAGAAGTGAAGAGGAAAATATGATAAACGAGAGAAATGAAGAATAGAGGGAAGATATGTGAAGAGAAAAAGAGAGAAGATAAGAAAGAAAATAGAATGTGAATGGAAATGATGAAGAGAAATTGAGAGAAGTGAAGAGAATGTGATAAACGTGAGAAGTGAAGAATAGAAGGAAGATATGTGAACAGAAGAAGAGAGAAGATAAGAAGGAAAATAGAATGGGAATTGAGATGATAAAGAGGACACTAAGAGAAATTGAGAGAAGTGAAGAGAATATGATAAACGAGAGAAGTAAAGAGTGGAAGGAAGATGTCTAAGGGAGGAGAAGGGATAAAAGGGAAGGAAAAGGGTAACAGGGAGAAAAGAGGAAGCGAGGAAGGGAAATCCCCCCCCCCGAAAAAAAATGAAGAGGAGGGAAGAGAATGTAATTAATGAGAAAATTGCAGAGTAGAAGAAAAAAGATGTGTAAGGGTGAAGGGATAAAAGGGAAGGAAAAGGGTTACAGGGAGAAAAGAGGAAGCGAGGAAGGAAAATTACCCCCCCCCCAAAAAAAAAATTAAAAAAATAAATAAAACGAAGAGGAGAGGAGAGAAGAGAATATGATAAATGAGAGAAGTGAAGAGAGATAAAAGGAAGACGTATGAGGGAGGAGAATTGATAAACGAGAAGAGAAAAGGATAAGATAGGAAGCGAGGAAGGAAAATCACAAAAATAAAAGAAATACGGAAAGGAAAGAAAGAAAATCATGTAAGGAAGTATCGAGAAAGGATAGATAAACACACACACACACACACACACACACACACACACACACACACACACACACACACACACACACACACACACACCTATATTGAAACTCACAGGCAGAATAAAAAGACATATTTGCGTTCCCTTTCCAAACTCACCAAAAAATAAATAACTTCATTCATTTATTCATACATTCCATTTCCGGTTCCATCACACGCGCGCGCCGCCACTAATGGATAAAAGATAATAATAATAGATGGATAAATAAGTAAATAAATGGAGGTGGTATAGATGAATGGAATGAGAGTTTGATATGCCGTCCACGTCACTTATTGTTTTTTTTTGTTTTTTTTGTTCGTGGTTGAGATTATTAAGAAGCAAGAAGAAAAAAAACGTGGGTCATTTTATAAAGTTCAGGGGGTTTATTTATTTATTTATTTTATTTTTGTTGTTCTTGCGTTGTTGTTTTTTGTGTGTGTGTGTCCCAATTTTTTGTTCTGTGGGAAAAGGTATTTGTTTTGTTTTTGTTGTTTTTTGTTGTTTTCTTGTTCTTTACCTCCTTCCTTTTCGCTGTTTTCCTCTTTTTCTTCTTCGTTTCCTTATTATTGTCTTATTTTTTTCATGGTATTTTCTTGTTTTTCTTTTCTTCTTCGTCTCCATCCTCGTTTTCTTTTTATTATTTTGTTTTTCGTCGTTGTATTTTCTTATGTTTCTCCTTTTCCTTCTTCCTCTTCAACTTCTTTTCCATTTTCTTTTTCTTCTTCTTCATCAACTTCTTCTCCTTCTCCTCCTCCTTCTTCTTTTTCTTTTTCTTCTGCGGTCTTTTATCATTAATTATTTTTTCTTCAAGGTATTTTCTTCTATTTCTTCTTCTTCTTCTTCTTCTTCTTCTTCTTCTTCTTCTTCTTATTATTATTATTATTATTATTATTATTATTATTATTATTATTATTATTATTATTATTATTATTATTATTATTATTCTCCATCTTTTTCTTCTCCAACTTTTTCTCCTCCTTCATCTTTTTCTTCTTTTTCTTCTGCGCTCTCTTATCATTAATTCATTTTTCTTCATGGGATTTCCTTCTTCTTCTTCTTCTTCTTCTTCTTCTTCTTCTTCTTCTTCTTCACGGCGAGGAGGTAATGGGAGGCAGAAGGAAATGGTGTGCAGGTGTTGATGGTTTATGTGGACGAGATAAGGAATGGAACGGAGGTGGAGGAGGAGGAGGAGGAGGGGGGGGGAGGAGCAGGAGGAGGAGGTATAGAAGATGAATGTAGAGGCGCCTTTAAGAGGAGGAGAAGGAAGAAGAAGAAGAAGGTAGACGAAGTAAAGGGGATGGAAGAAGAGACGAAAGAGGGACAGGAGGAGGAGAAGAAGAAGAAGAAGAAGAAGAAGAAGAAGAAGAAGAAGAAGAAGAAGGTAGACGAAGTAAAGGGGATGGAAGAAGAGACGAAAGAGGGACAGGAGGAGGAGAAGAAGAAGAAGAAGAAGAAGAAGAAGAAGAAGAAGAAGAAGAAGAAGAAGAAGAAGAAGAAGGTAGATGTGGTAAAAGAGATGGAAGAAGAGACGAGGGAGGAGTAGGAGAAGAAGAAGAAGAAGAAGAAGAAGAAGAAGAAGAAGAAGAAGAAGAAGAAGAAGAAGAAGAAGTAGTGAAGGTTGAGGTGTTAAAGGAGATGGAAAAAGAGGAGACGAAAGAGGAGGAGGAGAAGAAGAAGAAGAAGAAGAAGAAGAAGAAGAAGAAGAAGAAGAAGAAGAAGAAGAAGAAGAAAAACAAGTAGTGAAGGTTGAGGTGTTAAAGGAGATGGAAGAAGAGGAGACGAAAGAGGAGAAGAAGAAGAAGAAGAAGAAGAAGAAGAAGAAGAAGAAAAAAAAAAGTAGTGGAGATGGAAGTGGTAAAGGAGGTGAGAGAGAGAGAGAGAGAGAGAGAGAGAGAGAGAGAGAGAGAGAGAGAGAGAGAGAGAGAGAGAGAGAGAGAGAGAGAGAGAGAGAGAGAGAGAGAGAGAGAGAGTAGGTCTTGAAGGTCTTGATGTCACCACTAACTTACATCTTTGCGTCACTTCTCCACCTCCTCCTCCTCCTCCTCCTCCTCCTCCTCCTCCTCTTGCATCTTTACTCCACTACCTCATTCCTCCACCCTCGCTTTTACCACTTAACTATCCTCCTCCTCCTCCTCCTCCTCCTCCTCCCCAAATCGGTTCGCCTCCCCTTCCTCCATAAATAGGATTGGTGGAGGAGTGGAATAGTTGGCGAGTGGGAGGTTTGGCTAACACACAAACACACACACACACACACACACACACACACACACACACACACAGACTAGCATTTCCTCATTTTCTCTCATTATTTCCCTTCCTCTTCCTCCCTTCTTTCCGTGTGTGTGTGTGTGTGTGTGTGTGTGTGTGTGTGTGTGTGTGTGTGTGTGTGCGCTTCTACCCAGGTGAGTGTTAATTAAGCCGAAGTCTACCTGTGTGCATACCTGAGTCGGTTCATCAAATCTATTAATAACGCGACTCATCAGTGTGTCCGGCAAGGCTCTGTTCACCTGCACTCACCACCCGCTCGTCGCCCGCGTGGCCCAGGTGTGCAGGGCGGGGAGGCGCTAAACGGATCAGGAGCACGTGAAATATTTTAACGATGTAATTAGAGTCTTTAAACGCGTCACGACAGCCTTTGAAAACTTCCTGGAATACCTTTATGAACTGAAGCGCCTTTTGAATACCTGTGTGGGCTAACTTATCATCATGCGTGTGTTACCTGGCCTTACCTGACTGACCTCTCTGCTTACCTGAAGGACACTAGAGCTAATTTTATTGTCTCTGATCCGCTTTGTGATAGGTCCCGAAACTCAAAATCATGCGTGTGTTACCTGGCCTTACCTGACTGACCTCTCTGCTTACCTGAAGGACACTGGAGCTAATTTTATTGTCTCTGATCCGCTTTGTGATAGGTCCCGAAACTCAGAATCATGCGTGTGTTACCTGGCCTTACCTGACTGACCTTTTGGCTTGTCTATAAAGGACACTAGAGCTAATTTTATTGTCTCTGATCCGCTTTGTGATAGGTCCCGAAACTCAAAATCATGCGTGTGTTACCTGGCCTTACCTGACTGACCTCTCTGCTTACCTGAAGGACACGAGGTAGTTTTATGACACTTAAGCTTAATTGTGTTGGATCCGGAACTCAAAATCCTTTCCGAGATAAGAAATATAACTCACCTTTACTCATATGTCTGAAATTTGGGCTTATCTAAAGAGCATTAGAGCTGATATCAGGGCACTTAACCTTTATAGTTATTGATCCATTTTATTACAGGTGTCGAGGGTCCTAAATGCCTTCTGAGAGATACGAGTAACTTACCTGTATCTGTCACCTTGCTTCACCTGTCTGACCTCTTGCCTACCTGAAAAACACTAGAGCTGATATTAAGTCACAAGTTTAATTCAGTCTTTGGTCCGCTCTGTATAGGCCTCGAAGCTAAAAAAATGCCTTCTTAAATAACTTACCTATGCTTGTGTCACCTGGCCTCACCTGACTGACTCTTGGCATACCTGGAGAATACTGAATCGGTTAAACTTTATAATCTTTGGTCGGAAACTCAAAAATACCTTCTGAGATAACTTACCATACCTGTGTCACCTTGCCTCACCTGTCTGACCTCTTCCCTACCTGCAGAACACTGATTTTAGGACACTTAAGCTCAATATAGACTCTGATTTCCTTTATTTTAGGTTTCGAAACTCATAACTACCTTCTGAGATAACCTGCCTGTACCTTTAACCTTGACGCACCTCTGCTAACTACCTTCTGAGAGAACCTGAGATAACCTTTAACCTTGACGCACCTTTCTGCTAACCACCTTCTGAGATAACCTGTCTGTACCTTTAACCTTGACGCACCTTTCTGCTAACCACCTTCTGAGATAACCTGTCTGTACCTTTAACCTTGACGCACCTTTCTGCTAACTACCTTCTGAGATAACCTGTCTGTACCTTTAACCTTGACGCACCTTTCTGCTAACCACCTTCTGAGATAACCTGCCTGTACCTTTAACCTTGACGCACCTTTCTGCTAACTACCTTCTGAGATAACCTGCCTGTACCTTTAACCTTGACGCACCTTTCTGCTAACTACCTTCTGAGATAACCTGCCTGTACCTTTAACCTTGACGCACCTCTGATAACTACCTTCTGAGATAACCTGTCTGTACCTTTAACCTTGACGCACCTCTGCTAACCACCTTCTGAGATAACCTGCCTGTACCTTTAACCTTGACGCACCTCTGCTAACTACCTTCTGAGATAACCTGCCTGTACCTTTAACCTTGACGCACCTCTGATAACTACCTTCTGAGATAACCTGCCTGTACCTTTAACCTTGACGCACCTCTGCTAACTACCTTCTGAGATAACCTGCCTGTACCTTTAACCTTGACGCACCTCTGATAACTACCTTCTGAGATAACCTGCCTGTAGCTTTAACCTTGACGCACCTCTGATAACTACCTTCTGAGATAACCTGCCTGTACCTTTAACCTTGACGCACCTCTGCTAACCACCTTCTGAGATAACCTGCCTGTACCTTTAACCTTAACGCACCTCTGATAACTACCTTCTGAGATAACCTGCCTGTACCTTTAACCTTGACGCACCTCTGATAACTACCTTCTGAGATAACCTGCCTGTACCTTTAACCTTGACGCACCTTTCTGATAACTACCTTCTAAGAGAACCTGAGATAACCTTTAACCTTGACGCACCTTTCTGATAACTACCTTCTGAGAGAACCTGAGATAACCTTTAACCTTGACGCACCTTTCTGATAACTACCTTCTGAGAGAACCTGAGATAACCTTTAACCTTGACGCACCTTTCTCATAACTATCTTCTGAGTTAACCTGAGATAACCTTTAACCTTGACGCACCTTTCTCACCTCTTGGCTCACCTGAAGACCACTGGAGCAGATATCAGGGCACTTAAGCTTAATAGGCCCATGTACCGCTTTATTATTGTCCTAGAGATGGAAAACGTTGGGAAAGGCCGTTATCCTACATCAGATGAATAATGACACGACGACGATGATGATGATGATGATGATGACCTTAATTAACCTGCGTGTCGACCTTGTGTAACCTTGAGGTGTCTGATGTGCCCCCTCCTCAACCCCCCCCCCCCCCTCCCTGCTTCCTACCTTACTCCTCGTGCCCCCAAACCCCCCTCACTCCCTCTCCCAGCTTTCTACCTTACTCTTCCCCCCCCTCCCCCCCTTCCTCGGAGTATAGTTCAACATAATCATCATCATTTTGGGCATTTTTAAACCGGTTCCATGCCCCGCAACGCACCGGCCGGCATCGCACCGTCTATCGCTCACCTGACTTACCTTACCCTGCCCGGCCGCCCGCACCCGAGCCGGCAACAGGTAGGCGGCAAACCACCACCTGGGAAACAATAGACAGGTAGACAGGCATCGGGAACAGACACCCAGACGAGGCACACAGGTAGAACGAGACCGACCACCATTATCCTCTACCTCTATAACCACTACCCACCACCAACTACTAACCACTACCCACCACCAACTACTAACCACTACCCACCACCAACTACTAACCACTATCCACCAACTACTAACCACTATCCACCACTAATCACTACCACTAACCCATACCACCACTACCACTGTAACCACTACTCGCCCTGCACTACCCATCACCCTTATCCACCACTAATCACTTCCACTATTCTCCACCCACCACTTCTTTCACTCCACTACCCATCCCCTCTACCACTTACCCCCACCACTTAGAGAACAAGAAAAAACAAGAAAATCAGAGAGAACAAACCACTTTATCCACCACTAACCACTTCACACCACTACCCTCCACTTCTTCCTCTGCTTCCTCCACCTATCACTACCTCCTCCTCCTTCTCCACCTCCTCCACCTCACCGCTGTCTTTTCTCCATCTCTTCTCCTCCATCCACTCAAGCCTCCACCCTCTGCCCTCACCACCTCCTCCATCCACTTCCTCTGTCTCCTCTCTCCCACCCATCACATCCTCTTCCACTCAACTCCACTTCCTCCATCCATCACGACCTCCATTCCCCACTTCCACCACCACCACCACTCAAGCCTCCACCCACATTCCCCAACCACCTCCTTCTCCTCCATCTTCAGCCACCTTCTCTTCCACCTACTGATTCTTCCACCCCAATACTCCCTCCTCCTCATCATCCTTCACCCGCCTCCATCTCCACCCCTTCTTCCAACCCACTTCTGCCTCCACTCACCTCCTCCTCCTCCTCCTCCTCCTCCTCCTCCTCCTCCTCCTCCTCGCTCCACCTGCCGAGGCCTCCGAATGACGTCATCAGGTGTTTCTATCAGGTAACATCGTCCTTGCTGGTGTCCAAGATAGCGAGGGGAGGGAGAGGAGGGGAGGCAAACATGAGGCGAAGACCGCAGAACAAGGAGAGGAGAGAGAGTGAGGAATTTGTTCGAGAAAGTGGAGGAAAAAAAAGGAGACGAAAGGAAAGGAGAGAAAGAGAGGAGGGAGAGGAGAGGAAATAAGCGAAAGGCAAGAACCGCAGAAAAGAAGAGAGAGAGAGAGAGAGAGAGAGAGAGAGAGAGAGAGAGAGAGAGAGAGAGAGAGAGAGAGAGAGAGAGAGAGAGAGCAACATCTCACACAAACACACACAGAGAGATGGAGGGGGAGTGGGGCGTCTACCTACCTACCTTACCTCACCTTACCTTACCTTACCTTACCTTACCTTACCTTACCTTGCCCTGCCTTATCTGGCCTTACTCTGCCTTGCCTTACCTTACCTTACCTTGCCTTACCTGCCCCGTCACTTCAGCGAGGCCCCACAATACTGCTCCACTCCACTCCACTCCGCCCGTCCACTCCATTCCACTCCGCTCGTCCACTCCACTAATCCCAAACCCCCCCCCAGGAAGCCCTCGGTCAGTCACGCACACGCCTATGACTCCTCCTCCTCCTCCTCCTCCTCCTCCTCCTCCTCCTCCTCCTCCTCATCATCATCATCATTATTACCAAGGCCTATCACTCCTACATCCCTTCATCCATCCACTACCTCTGTCACACACACACACACACACACACACACACACACACACACACACACACACACACACACACACACACACACACACCTCGTCCCTCCCCCCTCCTCTGTGGCACCCTGGCGGCCTTGTGGCGCCGTTAGACTCCCCGGGCGTGGCACTGCCTTGATGCCACGCCTACCAACCACAGGGGGGGGGGGGGTTCCTCTGTTTATATATATATACTTCTGTATCTATTTCTATATTTAACTATACGTCTACTATTCATCTACATACCAGAGTAGAAAGTTATGGGGAAATGCGGAGAAGGTAGAGAGCTAAGGGAGGAGATAAGGGGAAGGAGTGGAGGTTGAGGAAGGTGAGGGGAGGGGAGGGGAAGGGGTGAAAGGTTAAGGGAGGGGAAGGGAGAAGGTGAAGGGCTAAGGAAGGGGAGGGGAGGGGGTGAAGGGTCAAACTGGCAGGGGAGGGGAAGGGGTGAAAGGTTGAGGAAGGGGAGGGAAGGGAAAGGGAGAAGGTGAAGGGCTAAAGAAAAGGAGGGGAGGGGGTGAAGGGTTAAGGATGGAGAGGGGAGAAGGGACAGGGCTAAGGTAGGGGAAGGGAGAAGGTGAAGGGCTAAGAAAGGGGAGGGGAGGGGGTGAAGGGTTAAGGAAGGGGAAGGGAGAAGGTGAAGGGCTATGGAAAGGGAAAGGAAAGAAGGGGGTGAAAGGTCAAACTGGAAGGAGAATGGGTAAGAGATGAAAAGGCAAGGGGAGGAAACGGTTTGGGGAAGTGGTAGGGGAGGAAAAGGTTGGGGTGTATTAGGGTAAGAGAATTAGGAAAGGGTTGGAGAGAAGGGAATGGGTGGGGGTGGGGGGGTCTTGGGGAAGGGAGAGAAGGTAATGGGGCGGGGGGTCTTAGGGAATGGGGTGGGAGGTTCTTGGGGAATGGGGAATGGAGAGAAGGGAATGGGGTGGGGTGGGGTTTCTTGGGGAAGGGAGAGTAAGGAGGATTGAGGGTGTTAGAGGGAAGGAAGGGAGGTTAAGCTGGTTAGTCTCCCTTCACCTTTTCTCTCTCCCACCTCTTTCCCACCCATTCGTCTCCCCTCCCCCTTCCCTCCCCTCCCCCCTTCCCCTTTCCCCTCCTCCCCTCCTTCCTCTCACCCTATTTTGTGATATTGGTGGACGAGAAGCCGTATCAGACGTCCCCCCCCCCCCCACCTCTCTCTCTCTCTCTCTCAACCACCACCACCACCATTATGGGCAAAACAACAAAAAAAGAATGTCAACGTATATGAATTAATGTCACGATACAGTTATGACGAGAGAGAGAGAGAGAGAGAGAGAGAGAGAGAGAGAGAGAGAGAGAGAGAGAGAGAGAGAGAGAAGGTTAAGTAGGTTAAAGAAGACCCTGGTGAGAGGGACCTGTAGCTCGGGTGGTCAAGAGTGAGGGCGGCCCACGCTGCAGCCCGCCCCGCCTGTGCCTCCGCCTGCCCTGCGAGGGCCGGGCCACGCCGCTGGTGACGAGAAGGACGGAGGAGATGATGGTGATAATCGTAATACCAACAAAAATAGTTAATAATAATAACAATAATAAAAGATGTAATAAGGTCTGAGTCGAACACAATGATTGTTAAATAGTGAAGGTTATCAGTGCCCTGAGAGACACGGCCTTTTTATTCCCCCGCTAAGGTCCGGAGGAGGTGCCGTGAGGCCAGTCAGCCCCGGGGGCAGATTGGAAATGGTTTGGACGAGTCGCCGCCCGTGACAAGGTGTCGTGAGTGTTGTGGGGAGAGCAGTCGTGGGCAGCTCTTCGTGACTGTGTTTGTCGTAAGTGTTGACGGAAGGTCCGCGGGGTCGGCGTGATGACGTTCGTAAATCGACTTAAGAGAACTTGGAAAATGTGGGTCTGACGTGGTGAGGGTCGCCGCCCCGCGCGTCTCGTGGTCAGTGTATCGGCCGCTGGTGGCCGGCAGAGTCGCGTGTCAGTATGTTGAGGGTGCGCCGTCCCCGGCCCGGCCACCAGGTGTACCGCAGCGTGAGGAGCGTCGCCCTGCCGCGGGCCGCCAGGTGACCCGCCCCGCCCCGCCATGAGCGCCCAGCGCGGAGGGCAGCGTGCCCTTCCCTCCCGCAACACCCGCCCGAGCCGCCGCTCCTCCGCCTCCCCCGCCGCCAAGAAGAAACACAGCACCGCCAGGCCCAGTCCTACAGCGGGCGGCGGCGGAGGCGGCGGCGACGCCCGGCATGACGAGTTGTGTGGCTCCTCCCCAAATGTGAGTCCCGGGGACAGTGTCGCGGGTAGGAGGTCCCCGGCCGCCCCCGGCTCTCCCCAGAAAACACGGTGCCCCCAGAAAATAGTGAAGGCCCCCAGCAGTTACTCCCCAGACCCAGGGACACAGGAAGCTCCCAAGAAAACGAACAGTGTGAACAAGACCCCTCCCGCCACCCCTTCCCGGCGGCCGCGACCCGCTCTCCCCCTCCAGGCACAGGAGGAAAGCTCGGGACACGCCCACCGTTCGTCGCCCCAGCAGGCCAGTAGCAGGGTGCAACAGAAGCGGCGCGTGCTGCAGCACCAAGGCAGCTCCTCGGACCTCAGCAAGAGTCGCGGCGCCTCGCCCGACAACCCGGCCCTCGCGGCCTGCCACTGGGGCGAGAAGGAGACCTCGAGTGACCAGAGCCGCAGCTCCACGCCAGACTGCCAGCTGCAGCTGCGCCGCCCCTTGGTGAAGCAGAGCAGCTCCAGCGATGACGACAAGTTTGACATCCTGTGGCGGCTGCGTTCAGATGAGGGGCGGAAGGCGTCCCCGCTGGCCAGTGCTCCGCGGCAAGACAAGGCGGCGCCCAACACGACCCCCGCCTTCGCCCCGCCCAGGCTGGCGGGCGCGGGGCGGCAGTACAGCCTGGACAGCTTCCTGTCCCCGGAGAAACCTCCGATGTCCCTCAAGTCGATGCTGACCCTGTGCCGGAGTGGCGGCGGGGCCGGCGGCCGCCGTGGCGCCAAGCTCCGGCGGCAGGACTTGTGTGTAGAGGAGGAGACTGAGGTGGAAACTTTGGGGCCGGACGGGGCCGGAGCGTGGCCCTCCCTCACCGTGACCCGCTCCTCCCCCGTGGACCCCGCGCCCTCCACCAGCCCCAACAACAGCCGCAACAGTCTGCAGGTCAAGTCTCGCTCTTTGGACCGCGACAAAGTCAGTGACTGGGAAGAGCAGTTGCTGCAGGTGCTGGACGCCAACGCCGCCTCGGCCACCAGTTCGCCCGCCACCACGCCGGACGGCCGCCGCCCCAGCTTACTCCGCCGCCTTAAGTCTTTGTCCAGAGTCGGCCGACAAAAGACTGTGAACGACGACTACGGCAAAGGTAACGGCTCCTCGGCATCCTGGAGGGGCGCGAGGCTCCGGTGTTGGACCCCAGACAAAGTGGTGCCCCGTGGGAGTCGTCCACCTTGCTGGAGTGCTCCTTGGGGATGCACCCCCCCCTCCCGCACCCCCCGCAGCCTACTGGCACGTGGCCCTCGCGCGGCGTGCCAGCAGTGCCGTGTGGCTCCTCACTGAGGGGGAGCCACTGTGGCCGCGGCCCCGCTGTGTCTGTTCGCACCTCACATCGTCTTTGCTATCAAGGCTGTGCAGTCACGTGCCCTTTGCCAGTCACCCCGCGCCTGTTTCAGCACTCCCCTCGCCGCCCGAGTGTCACGTTACTGCTAGTATCACCAGCTGGGGGGAGGGAGGGCCACAAATCAGGGCTTGCAGCGAGGCACACAAGTTTTGGACAGCGAGTGAATTGAAAGCCACACTTAGGACGATTATTTTAGAGCAAGGGAATCTAGGTGCCGGGGGAGGGTGAGGGGAGACCCAGGGAAGGGGGGAATAGGAGGGGGGAATTCACGTCCATTGGTTCAAGTGGGTGTTGCTGACAGATCTGACCTGCACCTCTTCTCCCCTCCCCTCCCCTCCCCTCCCCTCCCCTCCCCCTCTCACCCCTCCCCTCCCCTCCCCTCCCCTGCTTTATCTTCCATCTCTCTCCCCAGGTTTGACATATTTTTCAGTCTTCCCTCTCCTCCCCACCCTTCCCCCTTCTTCATAGGCACCCCATCTGTGTAATCGGCTCCCCTCCCCTCGCACTCCCCCCCCCCTCCCCCTTGAGTCAGCTTCCCCCTCTTTCCTCGACCTTCCTTCCCTCAGCCATCTCTTTAGAATGTCTCAGAAGAGCAATGAAGATAAAACGTAGCGGGAGAGAGAGAGAGAGAGAGAGAGAGAGAGAGAGAGAGAGAGAGAGAGCGAGCGTGGCCGTGTCAGTAACGTGAGTCTTGTCTTGTTCCAGGTGGCTACCATCCCGTCAAGATCGGTGACCTCTTCTACAGCAGGTACCACGTGATCCGTAAGCTGGGCTGGGGACACTTCTCCACCGTCTGGCTCTGCTGGGACCTGCAGTAAGTGTGCCTTCGTGGCTTTAGAGTTTTTTCTATTATTATTTTGTTTTTATTTCTTTTTCCTTTTGTTCTGAGCGGCATCTAGCGGGCTTTATTTTGTTGTTATTATTGTTTTTGCCCTTGAGCTGTTTCCCTTGCTGTAAAAAAAATAATTTTGATCTTGGATACTTCATAGGGCCTTGATTTTCCCTTTTTTCTGCGTGGGGGTTAGAGTTTACTGGCGTTGTGGATAATATGCAGAGAGCTTTTGTCTGCGTGGGGGTTAGAGTTTACTGGTGTTGTGGATAATATACAGAGAGCTTTTGTCTGCGTGGGGGTTAGAGTTTACTGGTGTTGTGGATAATATGCAGAGAGCTTTTGTCTGCGTGGGGGTTAGAGTTTACTGGTGTTGTGGATAATATGCAGAGAGCTTTTGTCTGCGTGGGGGTTAGAGTTTACTGGTGTTGTGGATAATATACAGAGCTTTTGTCTGCGTGGGGTTAGAGTTTACTGGCGTTGTGGATAATATGCAGAGAGCTTTTGTCTGCGTGGGGGTTAGAGTTTACTGGTGTTGTGGATAATATACAGAGAGCTTTTGTCTGCGTGGGGGTTAGAGTTTACTGGTGTTGAGGATAATATGCAGAGAGCTTTTGTCTGCGTGGGGGTTAGAGTTTACTGGTGTTGTGGATAATATGCAGAGAGCTTTTGTCTGCGTGGGGGTTAGAGTTTACTGGTGTTGTGGATAATATACAGAGAGCTTTTGTCTGCGTGGGGGTTAGAGTTTACTGGTGTTGTGGATAATATACAGAGAGCTTTTGTCTGCGTGGGGGTTAGAGTTTACTGGTGTTGTGGATAATATGCAGAGCTTTTGTCTGCGTGGGGGTTAGAGTTTACTGGTGTTGTGGATAATATGCAGAGAGCTTTTGTCTGTGTGGGGGTTAGAGTTTACTGGTGTTGTGGATAATATGCAGAGAGCTTTTGTGTCCAGGGGTGTGTTCCTGAAGAGTGTGTAATGTGCCTCCATATCGTTAGGTTTCTGTCTGTTGGTGATCAGGGTATGCAGGAGTCTTTCTGTCTTAAGGGTGGCATATCCGAAAGGCGTCTAGTGTGCCCACCGTTGCCAGATTATCGTACTCAGAGCATAATATTTACCGGTTTCTGACGCCTGACTATCGCCAAGAAACATCAGGATCTAACTCTTTTAACGGTATCTATAAATAAGTTTCGTTACTGGAGCCCAGAAAACAGTTTCGTGGTAGGAAGTCGGGAAATATAAGCGGCTGAGTACGACAGTCTGGCAACGTTGAGTGTGCCACCATATCGTCAGGTTTGTCTATTGGTGTTCACGATATGCAGGAGTCGTCCTTTCCTTTATCTCGAGGGGTGCATTCCCACAGAACGTTTTTTTTTTTTTTTTTTTTTTTTTTTTTACAGTGTGCGTCCACGTCATCAGGTCTGTCTATTGGTGATCAGGATATGCAGGAGTCATTCTTTCCTTTGTCCCGAGGGGTGCTTTCCCGAAGAGCATCTAGTGTATACCTCCGTGCTGTGAGTGGGGGTGGGTGGGGGGGGCTCCTTTGTCTATATATCTATCTTCCTCTATCTATTTATTTACTGAACCATATATTGTCTATTGGTGATCAGGATATGCAGGAGTCATTCTTTCCTTTGTCCCGAGGGGTGCTTTCCCGAAGACCATCTAGTGTATACCTCCGTGCTGTGTGTGTTCGTGTGTGTGTGTGTGCGTGGGTTGGTGGGTGGGTGGGGGGGGGAGTCTTCTTTGTCTATCTATCTATCTATCTATCTATTTATTTACTGAGCCATATATATCCATCTATTCTACCAGGGTCGAAAGTTAAATGTTGTTCAGGGTAGGTTGGTGTCTATCTATCTATCTATCTATCTATCCATCTATCTATGTATATCTATCTATTTATTTACTGAACCATATATATCCATCTATTCTACCAGGGTCGAAAGTTAAATGTTGTTCAGGGTATGTTGGTGTCTATCTATCTATCTATCTATCTATCTACATCTATTTATTTACTGAACCATATATATCCATCTATTCTACCAGGGTCGAAAGTTAAATGTTGTTCAGGGTAGGTTATTGTCTATCTATCTATCTATCTATCTATCTATCTATCCATCTATCTATGTATATCTATCTATTTATTTACTGAACCATATACATCCATCTATTCTACCAGGGTCGAAAGTTAATGGTGTTCAGGGTATGTTGGTATCTTTCTTCCCTGTGTCTCAAGGCTGCGTCCTGGAGAGCGGGCCGTACAGTGTGCCTCCATTCTGTTAGGTGTCTTGTTTTTATGTGTGTGTGTGTGTGTGTGTTTGTCTTCTGTAGGGTAAAGGCCGTGTTAGAAGCCGAGTTTTCACATGCTATTTTTTTCTCCTACTTCTTTCTTGTTTTTAATGGAGTGGAGCAAAGGGCAAGGGAGTAGGTAGGCCTATATATACATGCATTAGTTTTTTGTCATTATTGCCTTTATTTTTTGCATTTTCATTTATCTGTTTATGTGTTTTTAGTTATCATCGTTTTTTCCTTCTTGTTTTTAATGGAGTAGAGTAAAGGGCAAGGGAGTAGGCCTATATATACATTCATTAGTTTTTTTGTTAATAATGTATTGTCTTTATTTTTATCAGTATCATTTATCTGTTTGTGTGTTTTTAATTATCATAATTTTTTTCTTCTTGTTTTTGATGGAGTGTAGTGAAGGGCAAGGGAGTAGGTAGGCCTATATATACATGCATTATTTTTTGTCATTATTGTCTTTATTTTTTGCATTATCATTTATCTGTTTGTGTGTTTTTCGTTATCTTCATTTTTTTCTTCTTTCTTGTTGTTAATGGAGTGGAGTAAAGAGCAAGGGAGTAGGTAGGCCTATATATACATTCATTAGTTTTTTGCCATTATGTATTGTCTATTTACATCATTATCATTTATCTGTTTGTGTGTTTTTCTTATCTATTTCTTAAAGGGTAAGGACGACTTGGAGTTCAGGCACCTACTGAGACCCTTGAATTTCCCTCCTTTTATCTGTGTTTAAAAGTGCTTGAGGGTGTGTGTGCGCCGTGCATGCTATCAAATCCATCGGTAATTGTTGTGTTGTTATCTTCATTCTAACACATATTTAACTCTTTAGGGACCCACTCAGTGCCTTGATTTTCCCTCTTTTTTTCTGTTCTGACGTGAGTGCAAGGGTGAGTGTGTTTGCTATCAATCCGTCACTGTTTGTTGTGTTGTTATCTTCATTCTAACATATATTTTACACTAGGTACCCACTCAGTGCCTTGATTTTCCCTCTTTTTTTCTGTTCTGACGTGAGTGCAAGGGTGAGTGTGTTTGCTATCAATCCGTCACTGTTTGTTGTGTTGTTATCTTCATTCTAACACATATTTAACTCTTTAGGGACCCACTCAGTGCCTTGATTTTCCCTCATTTTTTCTGTTCTGACATGAGTGCAAGGGTGAGTGTGTTTGCTATCAATCCGTCACTGTTTGTTGTGTTGTTATCTTCATTCTAACACATATTTTACACTCTAGGGACCCACTCAGTGCCTTGATTTTCCCTCTTTTTTTCTGTTCTGACGTGAGTGTAAGGGTGAGTGTGTTTGCTATCAATCCGTCACTGTTTGTTGTGTTGTTATCTTCATTCTAACACATATTTTACACTCTAGGTACCCACTCAGTGCCTTGATTTTCCCTCTTTTTTTCTGTTCTGACGTGAGTGCAAGGGTGAGTGTCCTTGCTATCAATCCGTCACTGTTTGTTGTGTTGTTATCTTTATTCTAACATATATATTACTCTTTAGGTTCCTACTTAGTGCATTGATTTTCCCTCATTTTTTCTGCTCTGATGTGAGTGCAAGGCTGGGTGTGCTTGCTATCAATCCATCGCTGTTTGTTATGTTGTTATTTTTATTTCACCATACTTTACACTTTTCACGCATTCAGTAATTTGTTTCAAGTTGATAGGTAACACAGTTCATGCTTTTAAAATACACGCTTTATCGATAGCATCATTCAGACCTGCAAATATGTTCCAGTTGAAAAAAAAAAGCGAAATATCTCACTATGACATTATGTGCATATTTTGCTGCGCTTCACATGTGGCTTATTTTAAATGGATAAATATAGCAAGGTAATATTACTGCCATCCACATTTCCATTAATTTCAAGCTGGCGCATAAAACACCGCTGATCGCTTTTTTTACATGGAGTCGCTTCCCATGCTACGCTTGCTGAAAATAGTTGGGCATTGGATGAATCGAGTGGGCTGTTCATGCCTCACACACACATTTCAAAGTGTAGTTTTTATGATTTTTTCAGGGCCAAGCTCAGAGGGGCAACATTAACATGAATACCAACTTTCTGGGGGACTTAGATATATTGAGGGTCAGGGTTCAAGTCAATATTTACACATTTACATTGCCTCACATAAATCTGCATCCACTCATTTCAAAGGGTAGTTTTTTATGATTTTTTCAGGGCCAAGCTCAGAGGGGCAACATTAACATGAATACCAACTTTCTGGGGGACTTAAATATATTGAGGGTCAGGGTTCAAGTCAATATTTACACATTTACATTGCCTCACATAATACTGCATCCACTCATTTCAAAGTGTAGTTTTTTATGATTTTTTCAGGGCCAAGCTTAGAGGGGCAATATTAATGTGAATACCAACTTTCTGGGGGACTTAAATATATTGAAGGTCAGGGTTCAAGTCAATATTTACACATTTACATTGTCTCACATAATACTGCATCCACCCATTTCAAAGTGTAGTTTTTGATTAATTTTTCAGGGCCAAGCTTAGAGGACCAATGTTAATGTGAATACCAACTTTCTAGAGGACTTAAATATATTGAGGGTCAGGATTCGAGTCAATATTTACACATTTACATTGCCTCACATGCCGCACACACATTTCAGAGTGTAGTTTTTAATTATTTTTTCAGGGCCAAGCTTAGAGGGTCAACATTAACATGAACACCAACCTTCTGGGAGACTTAAATATAATGAGTGTCAGGTTTAGAGTCAATATTTATTATTTTAACAAACATTTACATATCACATTCATGGGTTGATTTTAATTTGGATATGACATTTCTGAGGTCTTAAATCCATTTCCCAGCTCAGTGCTCATTTTAATGATCACCTTTAACATGAGATCCGATGTTTTAGGGTTAAATATAGTTAGTGGGTTTGACTTATACAAGAATATCACTTTTGTCTGAGCTTGAAAACACTCCCCAGACACACATAATCAAAGCCTCCAGGGATCAGGTTCTACGCGTGGTCCGCTCTTACACGCATCTATACAGTACCAAGGCTGTGAGGGCTTTAACTTGGCTTCCACTTAAGCTGAGTTAGTGTGGGTGAGGAGGAGGAGGAGTATCAGGTGTCTTCAAGTGTCGCCTCGGTGGACCTGCGGCAGCCGTGTGTGCATGTGTGTGTGTGTGTGTGTGTTTGTGTTTGTGTTGCTCAGTAAGATTAGGCACAGCAGTGTTGATATAATTTTTTTTCTTTTTTTCTTCATATCCAAGGAGGACACCCTTATATGACCACTTGACATTACCACTTTATAGGTCAAGTTTTCTTCTCATCTGCATATGTGTGTGTGTATGTGTACAATAATAGTGTGTGTGTGTGTGTGTGTGTGTGTGTGTGTGTGTGTGTTTCCTTCTCTTTGTCTTTCTTTCTGCTTGGGTCTGTTTGTCTGTATACCGTTCAGCCTCTAAGTCTGTATTTATGGATATACTTGTGTTTGTATTTATTTATGTGTGAATAATATGTCAATCCATTTGTTGTCTATCCATGTAATTCACCAAGGTCTGAATTCGCGATCCCCAGTCAGTACCCTTCTCAAATTGTGTGTGTGTGTGTGTGTGTGTGTGTGTGTGTGTGAGTACGTATATTAAAAGGTTAACAATTTTATATATGTGTCTGTTCTCATTTAACACATCCCACAGCTTTCAGTACTCAAACTCATCCCCAGTGCTCTCTTTGTCTCCTGTTCCTTCTTTTTTTTTTTTTTTTTTTCATACATATCCTCATCACTTCACTCATCAGCTTCCATTCCCTCATCTCTATTTCTGGGTTCCCTCATTTCCTATTCCTCCTTCCATTTGCCGAGCCCTCAGTCCGTCCTCTTGATCTCTCAGGCGTGGAATCAACACTAACATTCAATTTTGTTCCGCAGAGCCAAGAGGTTTGTGGCTCTCAAGGTGGTGAAGAGCGCCTCGCACTACACCGAGACGGCTTTGGATGAGATCAAGTTATTGAAATGTGTAAGTGTTTCAAGAGACATTCACTAATTACTCAGGACTTGGGAGGGTCTTGTCTCGCTCTGTTGCCAGATTATCGTACTCAGAGCATAGTATTTACCGGTTTCTGACGCCTAACTATTGCCAAGAAACATCAGGAATTAACTATTTTAGCGATAAGGATAGAGGAATCTTGTTATCGGTGCCCAGGAGACAGTTTTTGAGTCGGAAGTTGGTAAATATAAGAGGCTGAGTACGACAATCTGGCAACGTTTGTCTTGTGTTGTTAAGGATCTGATTCTGGCTTTGGCGACAGGATTATAATTATTTGTAGTAATTGTATTTTTCCAGGGCAGTTGCTAGGGTGGAAAACTGTTTTTGAGAGAGATTCATTGGTTGTTTGTGCTTTGTATTGTCTGCAACGTATGATATTATTAAGGTTTTTCAAGTTTTTCATTCAGACAGTTTTTACAATGTTATAATTTTGTGGGAGATGAATTTTCAGAGCATAAGTTTAATGCATGTGTTCCAAAAGACATTGCCTGAAACTGATACATTCCAGGCCACACAGACACCCTATTGCCTGAACATATACATTCCAGGCCACACAAACACCCTATTTCCTAAACATATACATTCCAGTGCCACACAAACACCTTCAAGGACATTCCCTGAAACTGATACATTCCACGCCACACAAACACCTCTATTGCCTGAACATATACATTCCAGGCCACACAAACACCCTATTGCCTGAACATATACATTTCAGTGCCACACAAACACACTATTGCCTGAACATATACATTCCAGGCCACACAAACACCCTATTGCCTGAACATGTACATTCCAAAGCCACAGAAACACCCTTCATTCCGTCCCTCCCCCATCAGGTCCGAGAGTCTGACGAGAATGACCCAAAGCGCGACAAGACGGTTCAGCTTCTCGACGACTTCAAGATCAGCGGCGTCAACGGGACTCACGTGTGCATGGTGTTCGAGGTCTTGGGGCACAACCTCCTCAAGTTCATCATCCGCTCGAACTACCAAGGCATCCCTCTCACTAACGTCAAGAGCATCACACGACAGGTAGGACGCTCTGCTCCGGGTGACCTCCTGCGTGGCTCTCCTGAGGGTGATACAGTACAGTGAAACCCTTTAATCGTACTTGGTCATATTAGGGTTTTTTCCGACTATTACGTGGCACCCAAAATGACCTTAAATGTGACCCAATATATGCAACGTTAAGTAAAACCAAATATAAGTGAGTAGGGAACACAGTGCAGTGAAAGCCTTTAATCATACTTGGTCAAATTAGTTTTTTTTCTGACTATTATGTGGCGCCCAAAATGACCTCAAATGTGACCCTATATATGCAACATTACGTAAAACCAAATATAAATGTGAAGTTTTTTTTCCCTGTTTTAAATGTGTAGTATTATATGTAGATGTTTTGATTGCTGTGTTGATCCAGTAGGCTGCAAACTTTTATGTAGGCCTATCTCTCTACCTCCTGTTAGAGTTATCCATGCCTTGGTCTCACTTTCATCTCATTTCTTTCCTTTTAAGTTCACCTCGCCTCCAACTTCTTTTTTTATTTCCCTTGTCCCTCCGTCATCTCTTTTGTACACCTCCCCGTCATCTCTTTTGTACACCTCCCCTTCATCTCTCTGCACCTCCATCCTCCTTCTCTTCTCGGCTCACCAACTCTTTCCTTCATTCTCCTCATATTTATTTATTTTATTCCTCTCCTTAATTTCATCTTTATTTTCCTTTTAATTTCCTCCTTCATTTCATCTTTATTTCCCTTTTAATTTCCTTCTCTTCTTCCGCCTTTCCTCTCCCTCACCCCTTCACACGGATCATTTCCCTCCCACAGGTGCTGGAGGCCCTGGACTATCTACATACCAAGTGTCAGATCATCCACACTGACATCAAGCCGGAGAACATCCTGGTGTGCGTGGACGAGGCGTACATCCGCAAGTTGGCTTACGAGGCAACACAATGGCAGAAGATGGGGCTCAAGCTTCCTGGCTCCCTCGGTGGGTGGAGGGCGGCGTTATTGAAGCTTTCCTCACTGGACTCGGTTATATTTTATGCTTTGCTCTCGTGACCCATTTGCACAGGAGGGGAGACTGTTATAGCTGCCTTTTTTGTTTATATTTTCTCAGCTCCCCCACTCTTTTTTTCTACAGTAATTAAGACTGACTGAGCCATATAAAGCAAAAAATGGATGAAAAAAAACCCCATCTGCACAGGAGGGGAGACTATTAACCCAGTAGCATTGGGGTCATGTTTCTTAAAGGCCCCTCTAAGTGAGAATAATGAGGAAAAATCATCACTCATGCAAACCATTTCATAATATATATCAACGCATTTGTGATCAGCTTTTGCATCATCTATTTTTTGGGGTTTATATCATGGCAAAAATTTGGCCCGTCGCTGGTACACGGTAAAGCCACAAATTTGTCTCGTCGCTGCTACCAGGTTAAGACCGACTGAGCCATATAAAGCAAAAAATGGTTGAAAAAAAACTGCCGTCTGCACAGGAGGGGCGACTATTAATGCTTTTTATATATATATTTTTTAAGGTCATTTTCTACACAGTAATCATGATAGATCTCATGCTGTATAAAACAAAAATAGATGAAGCCCGACCTATTTGCATTTTTTAGTTCGTCGTATATAAAGAATTGTGTCTGTAATATTAACTTTGATTCTTAGTCCTATATTTACTAAGCTCATTTTCTATACAGTAATTGTGATAGACCTCATGCTGTATAAAACGAAAATAGATGAAAGCCGACCCATTTGCGTTTTTTAGCTCATCGTATATAAAGAATTGTGTCCGTAATATTAACTTTGATTATTAGTCCTCTGCTCCTCTATAAGTGCTATGCCAGCTAAGCCGTTCCCTTCCCTTCCCCAGTGAGCACAGCACCCAAGCACTACTCCCAGCCAGACCCCAACACAAAGATGACTAAAAACAAGAAGAAAAAGTTAAAGAAGAAGCAGAAAGCCAAACAGTTGCTGCTGGAGAACCAGATGAAGGAGCTGGAGGAGATGGAGGAGAAGGAGGCTCGGCAGGCCCTGGAGGCTTGTGACATCACCACCACCAACGCATCAGGTGAGGAACGGGAGGCAGGTGAAGGGAAGGCAGGGAGAGGAAATGAAGAGAAGGGAGGGAAGGCAGGGAGAGGAAATGAAGAGAAGGGAGGGAAGGCAGGGAGATGAAATGAAGGGAAGGGAGGGAAGGCAGGGAGAGGAAATGAAGGGAAGGGAGGGAAGGCAGGGAGAGGAAATGAAGGGAAGGGAGGGAAGGCAGGGAGAGGAAATGAAAAGAAAAAAGGGAAGGCAGGGAGAGGAAATGAAGGGAAGGGAGGGAATGCAGGGAGAGGAAATGAAGAGAAGGAAGGGAAGGCAGGGAGTGGTAATGAAGAGAAGGGAGGGAATGCAGGGAGAGGAAATGAGGAGAAGGTAGGGAGAGGAGATGAAGAGAAGGGAGGGAAGACAGGGAGAGGAAATGAAAAGAAAAAAGGGAAGGCAGGGTGAGAAAAGGAAGAGAAGGGATGGAATGCAGGGAGAATAAATGAAGAGAAGGGAGGGAAGACAGGGAGAGGAAATAGAGGGAAGGCAGGGAGGCAGGGAGAGGGAAGTAAGGGGACTCAATGAAAGGGAAGGAAGGTAATTAACAAGCCCACACATACAGCTGGACTCCTGCTGCCTTTCCTCTCCCTCCTGCTGCGCCTTCACCATTATCCCACTTCCTCTCCTTACAGAACCCTTTATTGAAGGAACTGGCAGGTAGAGAGTATGAAGGGAAGCAGAGGGATGGAGTGAAGGGAAGCAGAGAGATGGAGTGAAGGGAAGGCAGGGTTTGGGAATGAAGGGAAGGGATGGGAGGTATAGGACTCAAAGGAAGGCAGGTTGAGTTAGAACATGACAGGTGACAACAATGGAACTTGGGGAGAATATTCTACATATTTTCTCTCTTTCTCTCTTTCTTGTGTTTCTCATACTCACACATCCTCTCCCTCTCCCTTCCCAGTGTTAAGTAATGACTCAAGCCTGGAGGAGCCGAGCCTGGAGCCGCAGACCAATGGGCAGCAGCTGCAGCAGAAGCAAAACCAGAAGCAACAGCAGCAGCAGCAACAGCAACTGGAGAAGCAGAAGAGCCTTGAGGAGATGCCTTCCAAAGGGCAGGAGGATCAACAGCCACTGCTGCTGCAGGAGAGTGAGGCCAAGCTGAGCCAGTCCCACCCCCAGCTGCACCCCCCACCCATGGACCAGCCCTGCCTCATCACCCCAACACTCACCCTGGAGGAGGAGGCACAGCAGAAGCTTGGTGAGTCCCTCTGCTCATTGCTGTGTCCCTTCCAGTGTGTGTTGCCTCACCGTCTTAAGCTTGCATGGTGTTTGAGTGGAGTGTGCTGCTGTTGTGCTGCCACCAAGACACGGCAGATAATCCATAAGCTGTAACACACCCACATACAACCAACACCCACCCACATACAACCAACACCCACCCACATACAACCAACACACACCCACATACAACCAACACACCCACATACAACCAACACACACACACATACAACCAACACACACACACATACAACCAACACACACACACATACAACCAACACACACACACATACAACCAACACACACACACACACACACACACACACACACACACACATACAACCAACACATACACCCACATACAACCAACACACACATACAACCAAAGCACCCACATACAACCAACACACACTCACATACAACCAACACACACACACACATACAACAGACACACACACACACATACAGCCCAGACCTGGTTCTCAAAGTGGGCTAGATTGTAGATCAAGGCATCACCTGTCACCCCCTTCTCACTCTCTGTTTCTATCTCACTATCTCCTCTAGTCACGTGGCAGTCATGACAGAGGCTGGAAAGATGAGTTTTAATGGGAAAGATGCTCAGTGAAAGGAACAGTTTGAAAAAATACAGCACACATTGGGTTAGAGTTGTGAGTGGTGCGTGATTACAGAAACTATAAATAGATGCAATTACAGCAGGGCTAGTTTTCAGTGCTAGCGGTGAATTACCTCTTATCGCTCAACATTGTCCTTCTGAGTCACTTTACATTACATCTGGTTGGTGTATGTGTGTGTGTTTATGTGTTTGTATTTGTATGATAAGTAAAATCTCAGTTGTTTTTTGTGTGTCATAACTACTAATAAGGCCTTAGTTGTGAGCTGCATGACTAACAAGTGTTTTGTGATTGGCCACAGAACACCGCAAGAGCCTGGCTGAGATGTGTGAGGGTGACGTGCGTCCAGGAGGGGCCGTGGGGCTCACCCTCGACCCACTCATGAACGGCCATGACTGTCCCAGGCCGGTGCTGGGACGCTCCGAGTCTGAGATCACCCCTGACATGAGGCTTCCCCCGGAGGATGAAGGTGCTCATGTCACTTGAGCCGTTGTGTTGATTGTCTTGCGGCATAGAGGGAGCCGTAGTGTTTCTAGTGTTGTAGGTCTTGACTAGTGTAACATAGACACACATAGACATAGTCCCTTGCTACAGGAGTCTTGAGCCCTGGCAGTGCTTTGGTATTTCAGACTAGTTTCCTCCCACCCATGTATTGAAAGATTGTTTTCATAGATGTACTCTAGTGATTTTTGTAGTCATTCTATTACTAATTGTGTTTACTTTTTTTACACTACTAACACATGTTTTTTCAATAGAGCCTTTCCATCCTCCTGCCTTAAAAAGCAGTAAGTTCAAATATTTGATTATTTCTTAGGTCTGTTACCACTGTATAAATGTCCTTTCACAGTGTAAATATGTTTATCTTTATAATCATTGTTATATTCTGCATTATTTTGTTGACAATGGTCATTATTTGTAAACAGCAATCAAATAATTTGTTCATTGATTCCATACAAACAGAACCTGTAAAGTAATTGTTGTCCTTTTTGACAATCCTCAGCACTAGATAGATACTAAAGTAAACTGATGTAAAAGTGAATAAATACAAGTCTTACTTATTCATGAGAAAGAGGTCACGTAGGAGCCCATATGTAGAGGATTACCCGAAGCCCTACGTGTGCTTGAGGCAACCCTTGAAGCCACGTGTTCACTGCCGTGGAAAATACTCACTTTCTCTTCCCCGCCTCACACAGGTGACTCCAAGGACCTGAAACACCCGCTTTTCTTCTCAGACGGGGAGGAAGTGGGTGCCAACTTCACCAACTACAACAGCGGCACCAGCGGCAGTGGCAGTGGCAACACAGGCAACAGTGGCAGCGGCAGCGGGGGGATGCGGCGCGTGGCCTCCTGCCCCGACCACAAGTCTATCGACCACGTCCCGGACCCCGTGCACGAAGTGTGTGACATGAAGGTGAAGATCGCCGACCTGGGGAACGCCTGCTGGGTGGACCACCACTTCACCGAGGACATCCAGACCCGGCAGTACAGGTGTCTGGAGGTGCTGCTTGGGGCTGGCTATGGTGCCCCAGCTGACATCTGGAGCACCGCCTGCATGGTGAGGGGCCATTGTGTGTTCTCTCTTCCTCTGCTTCACCTTCCCTTCACCTCCTTGATTCCTCTCTTTTTCCTGCCCTTCACCTCCACCACCTTGTCTTCCTCCTGCCCTTCACCTCCACCACCTTGTCTTCCTCCTGCCCTTCACCTCCACCACCTTGTCTTCCTCCTGCCCTTCACCTCCACCACCTTGTCTTCCTCCAGCCCTTCACCTCCACCACCTTGTCTTCCTCCTGCCCTTCACCTCCACCACCTTGTCTTCCTCCTGCCCTTCACCTCCACCACCTTGTCTTCCTCCTGCCCTTCACCTCCACCACCTTGTCTTCCTCCTGCCCTTCACCTCCACCACCTTGTCTTCCTCCTGCCCTTCACCTCCACCACCTTGTCTTCCTCCTGCCCTTCACCTCCACCACCTTGTCTTCCTCCCTCCTTCTTGCAATAAGAATTTTTTTCTGTTATTTATAAAGTCTGTTTTACCTCAATCATATATTTTTTCTTACCTTGTTTGCATTAGTTTCTGTATTTAGATTTAGAACCTTCATATACTACATCAAAATCTTTACTCACAAACATTTAGGTTATCTTGAGGCTGCCAAATAACTGAGTATCATTTCTTCATCTGTATTGACTCCCGCCCTTCCTTCAGGCCTTTGAGTTGGCCACCGGCGACTACCTGTTTGAGCCGCACAGTGGGACGGACTACACCCGCGATGAGGACCATCTCGCCCACATCATTGAGCTGCTTGGCAAGATCCCCCGCCACATAGCTCACTCTGGGAAGTACTCCAAGGAATTTTTTGATAAGAAAGGTGAGAGTTTGGGCTTTGTTACTTTTTTCAGCTTATTAGAACAAGTGGTGTAGAGATTGTTTGCTTGTTTATATTATCAACAGTGATCTAATGCAGTATCTAGTACATAGTTTGGGAACCCTTCAGGAGGCTCCATCTGTCCCTCTCTCTGCAATACACTCGCAAAATTTATTGCCTCATCCATTTATATTTAGTTCCCAGTCCACATAATGATTTTTGGGGTTCCAAATGCATCCATTAACCTCCAAGGCTCAGATTCTCACCTGCCACCTCCCCCTCAGGTGACCTGAAGCATATCACCAAGCTCCGTCCCTGGGGCATGTTTGAGGTGCTCACGGAGAAGTACGAGTGGCCGGAGGAAGAGGCTCGAGCCTTCAGCGACTTTCTCAACCCCATGCTGGCGTTTGACACCTCGGAGAGGGCCACGGCCGGGGAGTGCCTCAAACACCCGTGGCTGAACTCATGAATGTGAGATGTGCTCCTGCTGCTCCCTCGGCCCTCCGCCTGGCAGCACACCTCACCACCTACACCCTGGCATGACTCATCCAACATGGGGAACAACACGACCCAGACTCTTCATTGCAGGTCACGGCGGCGCTAGCATCAGGGCGGATACCAAAGATGTCTCCACAGAACAGCAACGGTTGCGGCGGTGCTCCGGGCGGGCAGGCGGCGCGGTGGCGGTGAGGGGCGGGTGGTGGGCGGAGGCGAGGGTTGAGGGTGCCAGTGTACATACAGGGGCCCCAGCAGGGTGATCGGCCCCGTTCTTGACCAGAAGTGCTTTGACTATTGATATTAAAAAATAATAATCATACTGGAGTGGATGTTACATATATATAAATATATATTTTTTTTGGTTCGTTCAGCTCTGATGATAAGCGAGAGACTGAAAGGAGGAACCAGCAATCTCTCAGCGCAAGTGTCTTATGAAGATGATTGTGTCCCAAGGCTCTGGTGTGACTGTACATAATGACAGACGGCGGCTACTCCTCTGCCAGTCCATGATAGCCTACACTCCCAACGGGGGAACAAGAGGAGGAGGAATCGTGTGCTGGTAAAGCCGATTTAAACTGCTCAAACCACAAGTAATTGTAAGAGGAAGCAGAGGCAGCACGAGCATCTCTGCCTGTGTTATGCGACAGAAGCAACAAGACGACGACATTTCAAGGACTAAACGACGGCAACATCACGATACATTTTCACACTTTGCTGGCACTGCGGCAGGCTCGGAGGCGACGCAGCGAGAGAACCAGGATGCCCCTGCCTCCCTGCCTGACACCCTGCAGCGCTGTGAGCCTGAGGACAGCTGGATGGCTCTTTTTTTCCCAAGCATTCATTTCAATAGTTCTGTAAATATTGCACTTAACTCATGGACGTTGGTTTCTCATCAGCCCTGAGGCAGGCGGACGCTCGGGACACCAAAGACGGGTGAAGGAAGGAAAGAAGGAGTCTGGGGTAGATTTTGGCGCGACAGAACACTTGATACTGCAACTCCTCTCAAGTTATCTACGTCAATTCATTTTTTTGTTCCGCTATAATCCACACGACATATTCATCTCCTGCTAGATTAGTTGCTTTACTTTTATCTGAAATAAATGCATGCAGTGTTGTGGAGGCTACAATGGAATTTTTAGTACCCAATAAAGTGTTTTTAAGACTTTTAGGTTGAAACATGCTTGTGTATATGTCATTTTATGATTTGTTTTTTATTGTGGATTTGGATGTCCAGAAGAACTGTTTTACAGAATTTTGCGAATCGGTAACATTTCAGTTTTATTAATAGCAGCCGGAGATGCAGAATTGAGCTATCCACTACAAGACACACAAGACCAGGGCTGATGTTATGTACTGTATGAGTAGCCTCGTAGCCTGATTGCAATATTTTGTCCATCATTATAAAAGGAAAATTGTATACTAAACGCAAGCCCTCCTATAGACTTGAGTAGAACCTTTTCCAGTTGGCTGTTTATCAAGTACAACCCTGTCCCTTCCTCTCCTCCTCCCCTCCTCCCCATCCTGTTTATTTACCCCCTGACAGCTTCACCCAGCTCTAGCTCCCCTCCCCAGCCTCCCTCATCCCCTCCCCCCCTCCCCTGCTGGCCCGTGGCTGTATGTGGGCGGCAGCGCATCCCATTTTCTTTGAGGCTACTAGGCTCCGTGTTTTCTGTATATTTAGCCACATTTATAAGATGTCATATGTATGGATGAATTATTACGGATATAATTTATTTTTACTCCATTTTAGACATGCACCATTATTTTGTAGGTTATCTTTCCTTGTGACAACAGGACTGTAGAGTTCATTTATGTCTATGCCCTCATGACTGTTCCACCAGCCAATAGTGTTATCAACAGGCAAGTACTGCGGTGGCCTGCCCCCTCCCCTGCCCCCCACCCCCCACCCCTTGTACTCCCCTGCAGGTCAACACCCTCAAGCCTGCACACGCTGCACCACTCCAGATCAGGGTGAGGGCGTGCAGACTGTCCGGAGCCTTGGCTCGGCAGTGTTGGGAGCCCAGAACCCCTCCCCCACTCCAGAGCCCAGGTGCCACGGCTCAGTAAGAGGGTCGGCACCGCCTGGAGGCACTGCCGAGGGGCCCCGGCAGCAGCAGGGCGGCGGCGGGGAGGCACACACGCAGTAATAGGTCAGCGGCCTCAGCCCTGCTTATGGAGCATCTCCCATAATCAGGCTAACATTGTCTTATATTAAGATGTCTCTAACCTTGCCAGGGGTGCAGTAGGCCGACAAATTTTGTACAACATGCTAAGAATTTGGGCCTTACTGCTGTGGTAGACTTGTCCAATCCTATGTACAGCAGGCATAATGATACCAGTACTCTTGATAGTAAAGGTGAGCACACCACCCTGCGTCTCATTAACACAGGAAGGACAGCAGCAGCAACCCTCGTGTCCGCCTAGGTAGGGTAACCTCTCCCATGTTTCATTTTGTGTACTTTGTCCTATTGAATTATGGAAGAAGTGCATTTTTCCGTTTAAACCTTTTGATACTGGTCTGCTTGTGATTTATCCTCTCCGGACATTGTGTGATTGCTTCGTATCTCAATACCTGCAATAACTCACTAGATGGGAACTGAAGGATGAAATAAAAGTAATCAAAAGTGTAAATGACTTTTGTTAGTAATGTGACAAGAATGTTGTTCTTTTAGTTAGCCTTCAAAATCATGGCTTCTACAATCTACCTTAACTGTTATATTGGAATGGCAGTCTTGATACCAATAACAATGTCTGCTTCTAACAACATTGTTTCATCTACACTTATTGAATGATTTCCTGAATGGCTTATTCTCAACCAACCTTGGAGAGAGGGAGACAGGAGTAAGGATGAAGAAGATCTATTATGGTTGCTACTTTGCTTCATTCAAATTTTTCCTTTTTCTTTTTTATCATTCATAGCTTCTTTCTCTTCTCTCCCACTTTTACATTTCATCTTTTTTCCATTTAGTTAACTTATGATTCAGTTTTCATGCCAAGTTAACTTCATCCCTCCCTCTTCATTCCTCTCACTTCCCTCTTCCTTGCTCTCACTTCTTCCTGCCTCCATCTCATTTGCTATCATTAAATTTTCTGTTCTTCCTCTTTTTGTTTTCTTCCTCTCCTTTTGTGTTTTTAGATGAGCCATGCAGTGAAGGGAACGGTAGAGTTATAGGAGGTGTAGCAAGTATGTTGAGGGCAAGAAAGCACCATTCACTTCATTATTACTTCATTCCACACCAGAGTCAATCTAAGGCAGAGTAAAATATGGCTGCCAGGTATACAACTTGGCACATTTCCTATAAGTCTGTTTGGGTACAGGTACAGCCTACAAGAAAAACTGTTCATTTGTCAACTTGTATAAAATAAATTGATGCACTGAACACAGAGGAATTCTATAATCAGGACTTAGCATTTGAGAGTAAAACAGCTCGTATTAAGTACAATTTCCCTTTCAGCCATGTTTTTATCTTCATTGTAGAATGCATGGAGTTTAAGGTCAGTCACTCACCCAAGATGATTCTGTTAAAGGCTGAAAAATTAAAGACACCTGCAGAAGGAGTTTTAGTTGGCATTTGAAAGTAAGATTCCCATGTAGAGTGCAGTGTTCCCTTGAGCTTCCTTTTCCTCTCTAACTGAAGATGGCTTGAGTTGAAAGCCCATTTAATTTTATTCACTCAATGAAAACATTATATCGAAGGCACAGAAATAGAACACGTGCAGAACAACAAATCCTCAGTGTCGTGTTTCTTCATTCCAGTCACTTCCTCCTCTCCAATTTAGGCTGAGGGAAGTCCAAAGTCAGTCAGTCATTCCCCCAAGAAGATTCTGTTGAAGGCCGAGGACATGGGACGCCTATAATAAATGCCTTCGCCTTGGTGCCGCGGGGTTGTCTCTTCAGGGGAGCGCTGGTGGGGAGGGACGGATTTCGGTTTCATGTCTGGGGAAGGTGAAAAGGCCTGTTGTTGAGCTTACTGGTGGTGCTAAGTAGTATTGTCAGTAGTGAAGTGGTGGCCAGTGGTGTGTACATGGGTCATATTCATTGCTGTATAGAAAGGTGTTATTATCAGTACTGAAGAGTGTTGATATACATTCATAGGTATATATAAAGGTCATATTCATTGCTGTATGTAGATGGATGGCAGTGTTTAAGTGACTGCACACTGGGAACATGAGGAAGTAAAGCCTGTATTTATAAACATATCAGCACTTAAGTTCCCCTGGTTGAAAAGCCTCGTTGAAATTGCTGGGATTTTCATGGACCGTTTTGTAACGCTAGTGACAGATTTACACAGCTTCTGCATATTGAACGGAAGAAGCAACCATGAAAACCCGATTAATCATCTCTGTGGCCTTTAGAAATAGTCGTAATGGGAGACTGAAACATTTAACCCGGTAGCTGCGGGGATCATGTTTCTTAAAGGCCCCTCTCAACGAGAGAAAAAAAAAAAATCATCACTCATGCAAACCATTTCATAATATATATCAATGCATTTGTGATCAGTTTATGCATCATCTATTTTTTGGGGAGTTTATATCATGGCAAAAATTTGGCCCGTTGCTGGTTCATGGTAAAGCCACAGATTTGGCCCGTCGCTGCTACCGGGTTAAGAATATGGACCTAAGAGTGAAGTACGAGATCTGTTGGTATGTCAAGGTCACCTCCCATCAGTACCCACCCTAACCTTGTAGTGGGGTGACGATGTGGTTGGGATGGTCTCGCCTCCCCCTCGGCCGGCAGCAGCCCATCACCAGGTCGAAGAGGAATTCAAACAGCTCCACGACAGTCACGATGGACATGCCCAGGAACAGACCCAAGTTGCCACCCACATTGCAGATGAGGGTGTCCCACTGTAAGGCGAGGAGGCAGTGCGGCTTCAGTGGATTTAGATTTACTTCTTTACCTCATTCTTTACGTCTCCCCTCACCTAACATTCTTTCCCAGCGTTCCTTACTTCCTCCGTCTCCTATCATTCTTTAACTCCCCTAACCTAACATTCTTTCCCAGCATTCTCTACTTCTCCAAACTCAGATCTCTCCTTTACTTCATTTTACTTTACTCCTTTCCTAACCTACATTCAGATCTCTCATTTGCCTCATTATACCATTCTTTACTCTCCCTCACCTACATTTTGATCTCTCATTTGCCTCATTATACCTTTCCTTGCTCCTTCCCTCACCTACATTAATATCTCACACTCGTTTTACCTTCCTTTACACCTTCCCTCACCTATGTTCAGATATACCATTTTATCTTGTTTTGCCTTCCCCAACTCGCCTTTACCTACATTTAGATCCACCATTCATTTTAACTTCCTTTGCTCCCTTCATCGCCTCATCCATGCTCGGTGATTCGCAGAGCTGGGCACTTCCGTACCTCTGTCCGCACCTCCGCTCCTCCGGACCTGCGGACCTTTAAACGAGGTGCGGAGGTCCGAAGTGCGGAAAGTTTTTCAAAAGTGCGGAAGTAACAGATGCGGAACGGCAGTATTTTAAGTCCGTACCTCTGCACCTGAGGTTTTCAAGGATAAAAAAAAATGAAAACGACAAACAGTCCGCGCTCTGCAGTAATACTTCCGGTCGTTTACGCGGTCTGTGCTGCAGGGCATGTTTTCCCGCCACTTGAGTGACGTCACTCATTCAGATTTACGGCCCGGTTCAAAATATACCGTTTGTCGTCCGTCTTAAAGGAAGTGCGTCATCAATGACAACACCACGTGCACGGATAGCAAGAACCCAAGGTGTTGGTTTCCTTACGTCGAGACACACGTGTCCTGTTGCCATATTGTACAAAACTGGGAATGAAAGAAACGGTCACATTATTAAAACAATGTCGCTTAGATTACCACTTTTAATTACTGCGTATCAACCTTTATATTGGAAGAAAAAGGACTTCATAGCTATCATTATCAGAGCAGTGAACTGGCGTATGGTGAAGGTATGGCAACAGTCTCAGATTTAAAACATGATAATTTAAATTTAGACAAGATTTAAATTTAAAAGCACAAGGTATGACGGTGACGTCACTGATGACGTACGCTCTTGCATGAGTAACTGATGACCTTGCCTTGTATTTCTTTTTTTTAAGGTACGGACTAGATTTTTCAGGCGCGCTTTAATAGTTTTGGGTACGGTACCGGAGGTGCGGAGGTGCGGTACCGGAACGAGTGAAATTTTTTTAGGCGCGGAAGTACAGGTACGGACTATATGTGTTTCGAGGTGCGGAGGAGCGGTACCGGACTACCCGATATCCAGTAACGCGCCCAGCTCTGGTGATTCGAGTTACGAGTTGAAACACTAAACCCCGAAAGTAAGTTCCTTGAGACGGAGACAAAAGATACGATAACCTTGAAATATTCATAAGCGTCATAAATTTACTTTTAATAAATCAATATTGGCGAAGCAGCAGGACACGGTGCTTCAAATTCTAAATCATAACTCGAACGCCAATATTCTTTTCTGTGGTGAGTAACAGTATCTCCTGCAGTAAGTTCATGTCAGTCTTTCCTCACGCAGATACTTGGGATGGAGACAAAGATGCCTTATTTAAAGTATTCATGGGCGTCATTTTTATACTTTTAAGAAATCCATATGGCTGATCTAGGACACGATGCTTCGAACCCTTGATCAAAACTCGGACACCAATATCCTTTTCCATGGTAAGTATCTTCCGTATAACCCTGGATGCTGCAGTCTAACTTGTGAGTGAGGGGCAGCACCACGCGTCAGTCCTGCGAGGCGAGGCGTGGAGGCTGAATACACTGCAGGGACCCTCGGAGCCTGGCGGAGAGAGCGAGGCGTCGAGGGCGAGTCCTGTTGCAAGCTAAGCGCCCACACAGCTAG